>NC_050193.1:26366013-26522084 GCF_008315115.2 Sander lucioperca
TAAACAGACATATGCAAAGCCGCCCACCACTCCACCTTCTCTAAATTTGATATCTCATAAGGGCCTTCCGCACTTGCCGGAAAACATAAACACACCGGGAATGGCTGCATGCACACGGAACCTGCACTGTCATTAATTTCAGGGATGGAGGGAGGTCAGTGTACCAGGTGGTGTTTGTGTGTCTGTGTGCAAGCATGTGTGCAGGCTCGCATGGCAGTAGATGCATGCTCACATGTATGTGAGTATGCACGTCAGTGGGGGAGGGAAACATGCATGTGCGCACGCACACACACACACATACACACACCGGTGTTGACAGGTGGCTGTGGTAAAAAGGTGGTCCCTGAGCTGGGGTCTGCCTGTCTCTGGCTGAGAGAGAGAGGAATAAAAAGCTCCCAGCAGCTGTCGCCCTAATTCCTCTAACACGGTGCTTGTGCTCTGATTAGAAAACAGATCTGGCCTCTAATTTACTCCTGACACCAACTAATGCTCTATATCTCAATCGCTCCGTCCCTGCTCGCCACTGGCCTGCATGGCTGGACACACACACCTGACTTGGAGGGCTAAGAGACATGCAGTTATAAAAGCACACAAAACACAGCAGCTGAGCATGACAGAGAGCCATGTACTCCTCAACTGGTATCATCTCGACATATCATGCTCAGATCCACTGCTATTATGCTACTCAGTTAGCAAAATAACTAACCAGGCCTGAAGAGTCAAGTGTGTTGCTTCATGGCAGCCCGAGCTATCAAATTCCTGTATGTAAAACCATTGCCACAGAAAATGTCAAACTTTTTTTTTTTTAGCTTGTAACACCTTAAACTAAAGCTATGTCTACTTTCAATACTTAATCAAAAGCTGTGTATGTCTAGAATGATTTTCTCTGATTGTTTTATATAAATAATCGTTGAGCTCTAAAACATACATTGCGGTATATTATATAATTCATTTGGCAGACACTTTTGTGCAAAGTGATCTCTTCACCCCACATTTTCAAATAAAACAATGTGTGAAGAGAAAACACTCTAAACTGTGAGTAAGTAAGTAAGTAAATTTTATTTATACAGCGCTTTTCACAGACAAGGTCACAACGTGCTTTACAATATGCATAGACAATAAAAACATGGTAAATATAGTCAATAGAATAAAATACAAATACAACAGATACAATTATCAATAAATAAAAGACACAGGCTACCCAAAAGCTAGCCTGAACAAGTGAGTCTTCACTTGTCCCTTAAAACAGTCCACATTCTCAGCAAACCTAATGCTGGTTGGTAGAGCATTCCAGAGTCTGGATGCCATAGCCTCAAAGGCTCTATCCCCACATGTCGTCAGACGAGTGAGTGGCGTGGATAGCAAATTTTGATTGACAGACCTTAGAGACCATGAGGGGGTGTGTAAGTGAATTATGCTGGCAAGATAATCAGGGGTCTGACCATGTAGAGCCCAATAGGTTATAGTAAGAATTTTGAATTGGATTCTGTAGGTTACAGGAAGCCAGTTAAGGGAGTAGAGTAGAGGGGTGATATGGGTGCGAGAAGAACAGATTTATTGAGTGAGGAGAAAAGTGAATTACAATAATCAATACGGGAAGAAATGAATGCATGGATGAGCATATCTAGGTCTGACTGAGAGACCAGAGCCCTTAATTTACTAATATTGCGCAAGTGAAAAAAACAGGATTTGGTCAATGATTTGATGTGAGTTTCAAAAGATAGGGATTTGTCAAATGTTACCCCAAGGTTCCTTAGACTGGGCCGGACCGCAGATGACAAAGGCCCAATGTTCTGCTTGATCAGAGGAATAGCACTGTCTGGCGCTATGATTAAAACCTCGGTCTTATCTGGGTTCAGCTGCAAAAAGCTTTCAGCCATCCAGTTGTTTATGGCGTCTGTGCAATCTAGGAGCCTAGTAAGTTTGAATGTCTCATTTTGCCTAAAAGTAAAATGGAGCTGTATGTCATCTGCATAAAAATGATAAGAAATGTTAAAATTGTGAATAATCTGACCCAGAGGCAACATATATAACATGAATAATATTGGGCCCAACACAGAATCCTGTGGAACACCACAAGACAGGGGTGATGATGCAGAGTGGCAATCCCCAATAGAGACATCAAAAGTTCTACCTGAGAGATAGTAAAATAGAAATACTAACAGTGAGCATAGACCTACATCTGAGGCCATCTGAAGGTCATTATGGACTCTCAGCAGGGCCGTCTCAGTAGAAATACATGGTAAAGGGACAAAAGTAGACATTGCTTTATTTTAAGGGGTCACAAGCCAAAGAGGTTGGGAATTGCTAATCTACATTTTAAAGGGCTACATGCTGGTGGGTGTATCTGGTCTTTTTTTTTTTTTAATTATTTAAAATTAAAAGCAGATTATTTCAGCCCTAGAATATGACCCTTTTCTAAGAAATTCCTGTGGGAGACAGTTTAAAAAATGGTAATACAAAAAGACAAGAAGGGAGAAAATATAGTTGCATATAGAAAAGTTGAAGAGAATGTGTGAGAGAATGGTAAGTAATGTTCAGTGCTGCCAGTTTTAATGCCAGTGGAGGAGGAGGAAGAGAGGCTGGCTGGGTGTTTGGGTGCTATGACAGGAATGGCCCAGCAGGGGGCATAGGTGTGATGCAGGGGGTGGGAGGTGACAGCTCAGTGTCACACTGCTCACTGGGTGTCACCTCACCAGGCTGGCGAGAGAGAGAGAGAGAGAGAGAGAGAGAGAGAGAGAGAGAGACAGACAGACAGGGAGTCAGAGAAAAAGTAGTCTCAATCCGTATGTGTGAGCATTCTTGTACTTCTATCTTTGTGAGGACTGAGGACTGAGTTTTAAACCTAGAGGACATATATGGAACATGAGGACATTTTGGATGGTCTTAACTTCTTCAAAAGGCTGTTTGAGGGTTAAGACTTGTATTTCGGTTTAAGGTCAAAATTAGATTTACATTAAGGTTAGGCTAGGAGAATGCATTATGTTATTGAGGTGAAGCTATACCTGATGATGTTACTGATAAGAAAATAGACATCAAACCACATAAAAAAAAACAACCTAGATTAATGTGTGTAAGTGTGTTGTTGTTTGGGGTTTGTAACAGACTTCTAGTAGGCTAGGTTTTTCTTTGTGTAAGTGACCGTGCGTGTGTGTGTGTGTGTGTGTGTGTGTGTGTGAAATCCTTTTAATTTCCTCTTTCTTCTCTCTCTGTCCCCTGTATCTGTCTCCAGGGACACACTTGGCATCTCTCCCTACTTTCAATTCTCGCTCCGCAAACTGCTGCTGTCTGACCACAAGCTGGCAGCGCGCGCGCGCGCACGCACGCACGCACGCACGCACGCACGCACACACACACACACACACACACACTGTTGGACCCCCCCTCCTCCCTCAAATAGGCAATGAAAGACACCCACACAGTTGCCCCGCATCCGGTTTAAATGCAACATACACGATTCATTTTCACATCACTGTCATCTGAAATATTGGAAAGGAACTCACAAACACATACGAGGGACATCAATGATACAGTGCAAGATGAATTCAAAGAGATAAACACAAAAACACACACAGTGATGAAAGACTGTGATGCTTAAAGCCTCCCAGGAAACACACACTCACTCCCAGACACACACACATTTCATCACTGACAGTAGCTGAGAGACACAGAGACATCATCTCTGCCTCTCAGAATACAAATCCAGTGTGAAAGAAAACACAAACACACACGTGATGAGCCCTTAAAACATAAACAGAAATCAAGGAAGTAAAAGGACATGAACATTCCACATTTATTTGTTTATTTCGATCCCTACTAGCTGCTCCTTTAGTTTCAAACTGGCATAATAACACAACTGTCAGCAGTGCTCACACAGCCAGCCGCACGCATATAGGTTCTCACAACATACACTGACAGGCAGACGAGCCTAACTTCAAAAGCAAGAAATAAATAAATAAAAGACGAGTCTGATAGGGATGAATAAATAACAAGAGGAGAGAGAGACGAAAACAGGAAGGAAAGACGGAGTAAGAGAGGAAGCAAAGAGGGAGATGAAGTGATTTCTGGAAGGAGGCTGGAGGTGCAGGCAGAGAGAGAGAGAGAGAGATTGTCACACATATTTCTAATCTCGTTTAAGTTAAACTGGCATGCAGAGATGGAAACACACTCCAGAGATAGATATCTGTGTGCAGTTGAGCGTGTGTTGCAGGTGGAAAGTGCCTGCAAAACTAAGCGTGAGGCCAAGTGACTTTCTTGTCTTTTGAGTTTCCTACACTCTGTTTTTTTATTATTTGGAGAAGGGTGTGAGTGTGAATGCAAATATGCAAATGTAACGGTTATTATTGCATTGCTCATCAAGCAGCGCGGAGCAGACATTAATAGGCTGATGAATATGCATGTGAATTTGTTAATTAAGTTAATTATTCTGCTGAAAATGCATTCGTCTTCCAAGGACATCTTCCCCAGGATTCCAACCTGCTCCACTCATTAGTCATGCGATATTTTACACTGGGCGCTGGGACAAGAGGTAGGAATGGGAGGGGCAGGAGGGGCCACCGAGGTTGAAATGTATACAATATAAGGGCATCATGAGTTTCAAGTCCACTTAAGAACGGCAGTAAGAGCCTCAGAAAGAGATATTATGGCATTATAATGACTCATAATCATTCATCAGCTCTTCAAAACTGAAGGGTCAGTGAAATAGACAAAGAACTGCACCCAGCTACAGTAGGGCGTACACACTCTTAGTGGCCAGACATTCGCTCCATCTCTGCTTTTCTCTTTCCTCTCCAGTAATTCCCCCTCTTCGCTGCTTTTCCTCTAATTGCTTATTAAAACCCTCTTAAATGAACTTTTTGTGCCAACTTTCCAACACATTAATTAATTGTTGTAGCCAATTAAGTGTCGCTGCGCAAATGAGCTTCAGCACAAATGGTCCTGCAGGGCCTGTCCACCCCCCCCCCCCCAACAGCACCAACACCACCCTCCTCCTTTTCCACCACCCTCACTGACTGCTTTCTCACCAGCCCCTCTGCCCTTAAAGCGGCAGCATCCACACAGACAGAGAGAGACAATCATTTTGTCTTGCTAATGAAGCTCTTTGAATTGAATCGATAATGAGATGCTTAGACCTTGGAAAAGTACCTTGGTTTGCAAAAGTGCAGCATCATGCAGAGAGGGTGATGTGTCTGTGGCAGAAGTGGAAATAACTGTAAAAAGGTCAGAGAAAGATTTTTTTTTAAAGCCAGTGTCTTCTGTCTTCTTCTTTTGCCCATTATTTTTATTTATTAATGGAGCAGATAAAAGACAAAAAAACACTTCAGTGTAGGTGGAATTTAAACCAAAGGAATTAATATGATTATTTTTGGTTTTATGACCTGACACCAGGGAATCAACACATATATGTATCATCTGGCCAATCCAAAAGCCTCCTAAAAAAATCTTTGGTTGGACTCACTGCAGTTGAGCGATAAAGAAATTACGAGTGTGTGTGGCAGCAGTTTCTCACAAAACTATAAACTGGGTAGAAATGGAGATGGTGTTATGGCATCAATAAAGCACGCTGTTGCAGCACTAAAGCATATATCACTGCTGGGATAAAGTCAATCAATTTTCGAAATATCACATAAATAAGGATGTAGCCATAAACGAAATAACTGACATTAAATTTTCTTTGATAGAAGACAATGAGGGGATCTGATGAAGACAGCACAATTAGCTCACTACCCAAAATGCATTCATAATTATTTTTTTTTTTCTGTTGTTCAACTATGGGTGAAAGGGCGTAAATGGTCCTTGAAAAGAAAATATATATATATATATATATATATATATATATATATATATATATATATATATATTATCTGTTGATTTTTACATGTTCAGTTTACTATTCATGCTTTCCATTAGCTGATCACTCTGCATGTGTGTGTATGTCTTAGATGTGGGCCTGCGGGAGTCCCTTTCTCCCCTCACTGAGTTTACACATAGTCACTGATCAAACAGCCTCAGTCATCAAACTCAACATCAAACCATAGCATGGCGCAGAGAGACAACAGCGGCCCAGATTTACACTGCACAAAGGAGCCCACACACACACACACACACACACACCCACACCCACACCCACACCCACACCCACACACACACACGGAGCAAGATATATTAAATTGTTTTTAAGAGTCAGTTAAGATATTTTACTACTGCAGATCCTAGTTTTTACCTTCAAATTAAATCTAGAATTTTATTACAGTAAGGAGTAAAAGTGATAAAAAAAAAATGAGTGATTGAATTTATGAGTGCTTCAGCTGCAGCATTCATAGTTATGTTTTGTCTGGAGAAGCCTGCATCAGTCACATCTCCAACTCAAACAGTGCACTTTTTATTGTTAACCTGGATTGAGTTAATACATCTGAATGTGAAAGGAAATGAGTTCCAAGCCAGCCAGAAGACTTATCTAAATACTGTCTAAATTTTGTAAAACGATTCATTTAAATGTTTCCTTCCACTGAAAATTGAAATGCAGGATTACTTACTTTTCCCCCTCCAGAGCCAGTCAGAGTTTGCCCTCCTTCCTTGTCTATCAATCTCACCTTCTCCATCCCAGTTTGCCCTCTTCTTCTTTTCCTTGATTCCTGAGTGAGTTTTCTGCCAAATTAAAATGTAGCATCAGTTGAGACGGACTGATTTGCCAGGAGTTTTAGATAGATTCTTACATTGTTTGTTGTGGCAAGCTGAAAAATGATAATGAACTTTGTGGCTTAGAAAGTTTCTGCATCTGAAAAGTTACTATCCATTTTCACAGCTTCAAGTTAGACTTTCTACAACAACAAAAAAATAAACTATGATTGACTGCTAGCAATTCTGGCTGGTAGAGTAGACATATTTCCCAAAATCCATCAGCATTTTTTAAAGATTATTTTTTGGGGCTTTTTAGGCCTTTATTTCCACAGTACAGAGGAAGACATGAAAGGGGAGAGAGGGGGAATGACATGCAGCAAAGGGCCGCACGTCGGTGTCGAACCCGCGGCCGCTGCGCCGAGGAGCAAACCCCCACACGTGCGCCCGCTCCAACTGAGCCATCCTGGCCATATTCATCAGCATTTTGTCTAACGGCTGGTGTAAAAGAAGGATACACATTCTTAAGTGCTTTGTAGTCAGTTGGGGTCCAGGCATATGTGTAATGTGAGAGCTGGGTACATCATTTTACATAAATTTAGAAGAAGTTGCTATTTGTTCAAGGTTGCCAGATTTCACATAGTGGACATACCTAGCTGCTAAGATGGTGGTAAAATATATTCCAAATTTGTGCTCTAACAATCAGCTTGCACATGGACTGAAAAAAATAGACCAAGAAGTGATGCAAAAAAATACAAGTGCATGAATAAAATTTGGATGAATTGACTGAAATAGACTGTCTGGAAGTCCTCCAAAATCACTGTAGCTGACAGTGAAGCGACAGCATCCAAAATGGAGGCTCCATTTTGGATGCCGCCTTCGCCTGTCTCTACCATGGTGAGTACGTGCTTCAGACTGGCAGCATGGCACATTTATGGGCATTCCCCATAAGGTGCCTTTCTGATTGATGGCGCAGCCTCGTGCACCTCCCTCTCGTCACTCCTCAGTCCTGATTTATTCGTCTAGTCTCTGTGACTTGGCACTGGCATTGCCCACTACTTCTGGAAACTCCCTGCGGGCACATTCACTATTATTTGGAGTCCCGATGGGCGAAAGCATCAGACAGAAAGATACACACCCTCATACACACACGGCACTGTCTCATCTCACTCACACTGGGCCTGTGCTAGAGGGCAGGTGAGACTCCCACTGCCTCCACTCTGAAAGGAACTCTCACCCAGAGGGCTCAGCTGCTTGGTGGGCCAGAGGGGTAAGCAGCTCTGTAAGCCTGCCAAGTGAGGAACTGGTCTCTCTCTCTCTCTCTCTCTCTCTCTCTCTCTCACACACACACACACACACACACACACATTCTCTTTGCCACACACACACAGCGGGATTCTCTTTGCCAATCGGCAGTTTATGATCCTTGTCTGGATCTTCATAGGATCCAGACAAGTGGTTACAATCTTCATAAAGAGATCAACCCAAGTGGTAAAGGAATCAACACATAAATGAGATTAATGCACAGGGAGCACCTTACATCACTGTCTGACAGGGTCAATCTCATATACTTATAGGCATATTAGGCAGTGTATAGGAAACAATTCATTATAAAACCTACTGTTTCATAGGAAAAATTAAACTACACTTCCACTGCCACACATATCTTTAGTGTTTTAAATAAGCCTCCAACCATGTATTCAAAAGCCAAACGTGATTTGTAACAATACTGTTTACCTCTAAGCATGATAGCAGAGATTATGTCAGTTAACAGAGAAAAAGGACATACAACAGATTGATATTCATAAACATGCAAAACTCTGGGTCTTAAGTAATGAAATGACTGAATAAAGCACTTTGGATACTACAAAAGAATTAAACAGGATTGAAAACAACTTACTCTAACCTGAACTCTTTTCCATGTTTAAGATGTAGTTATGCATATTTTTTTTAGATTTAGGTTATTTAGATTGTATTCTTTTTTTCAGATATGAATTAGCCTACCTGTACTTTCAATTCAGTTTTAGTCATTATACTTGTGTTACTTGTATGATCAATGACTTTCCTTGCTTGATATGTTTATAGTAGACTGTAGAATGAAACATGAGTTCCCAGATTCTAAGAGTGATAAGAAACACTAGAAACCTGGTGTGTAATTTAGGCTAACTTAGATAAGGCTTTGCCAAGGCCCGACTGTGAAGACTTCCTGTAGTTTGAGCGGTAGCATGAGTGAATGCCTACCATCTAGTGGCAACTTTAGAGAAACATTTAGAGACGCCAGGATAGACAATTCAACTGGTCGCATTACTTCCTTTAATAAACTGAACCAAGAAAACGCATATTACAAAATATTTTTTTCTTTTTACAGACACCATGGAACCATTCTCCTCCCTTTCCTTTTCCAAAGCAAAAAAAAAAAAAAAAAAGGAAACAGAACCGTGGACCATTATTTTTTTAAGTGTGTATTATTTTCTTTATGTAGAAAATAACTGCACAAAAAAAAGAAAAAGCTTTTGTTGAACAACTTGGCTGGGAGGCAATGAAGTATTAGTAGCTGAGGCTTTTACAGCCAACCAGGAGAAGCTGGAAAAGTCTGTTTCTGTGTGTGTGTGTGTGTGTGTATGTGTGTGTGTATATATATGTTTCTAGCTTTATACTTTAACTAGCAGAATAGCGTGTGTATGATGAAGCAGTCCGTTGTAATGTAGTGGTTTAATCCATATTCAAGACAGGAAAGTTGAGTACTGCAGGCTTAGGACACAGAGGTTAGCTCTATGTAAAGGAAGGAAAATATTCATGTGGGCCGAGAACACATCGCAATTCAGGTAAGTTGATGACAGACAGAATATAATATGGAACAGCTTTTGGGTAAAAAAAAAAAAAAAAAAAAATACAGTCCTGCAGATGTACACTGTTGTAGGTGCCATCCAAAGCAGAAACTTAACCTACACTTGCCCGCTAGGCCCAGATCATTCAGGGGTCGCTGGGGTCACAAAGGAGGCACAAGGCTGAAAACAGGGGAGCTAGCCAGGCAGCACGTAAGGTTCAGTCGGAAACTCATGGTCCTCCAGTGTTCTTGTCAGTGTGCTCATTGCCTCAAATATACCCATACACAGTATTTTAGCTCCTCCTAATCTTCCGTCACACTGTCACATACATCACTCCATCACAGAGTGGAGGACAGCTACTTCATTCTCCAAAACACTGATAACTTGGTGAGTAAGTGGGCACTGCAGTGGACTGGACAATCATTTGTTTTGGAGAAAGAAAAAAGATCACAGCTGCTTTCTAAGTCGAGTGTCAGCTGCATGGCACTCAATTTGGAAGCCAAACTTCATTCAAATCAGGACCTTCAGTGGAAGGAAAAAGCAAGGGATTGCAGGTGGTGACTGTCCCTAAATGGATTATTAAAGGTCCTACCGACCCCAGGTCCAAACACTCCCTCCGATACGACAGCTTGTTCAGAGGGCAGTGAGGTTCATGACCTGAAAATGCCCTTAATCTCTTTATTTCAGACATTCAATTTCAAAATCTTTGATTCAACTTTAGCTAGCTGCTCATGGTCCAGTGATTCATAATGTGTAGGTGTCCCTCTGCATTCTTCCTCTGCCTTTCCCTTCAGGCCAGGACTGCCGGATCTGTCCCAAGATACCTAGGTCTGTCTCAGCGGGGGATTGAGGGTCAACGGGCAGCACCATGGGAAAAGCGGAGGTCCTGGTCCTTAGGGAACTGTGCTGCAGTGGTAGAAGCAGCAGTCCCCAGTCCTGCTGGGGCCTCAGCTGCAGCTGATGGTTTAGGCGAAGAGTCTGCAACCCAGGGTGGAGGGGGCTGTCCCCGGGCCAGAGCATCCACAGGAGATGGGTCCTTGCTGCGCTGAGGGGCCCCAGCTTCCGAGTCCTGCTGAGAGATGAGCTGGAGCAAGGCAGCTGCCACGGCAGGGCTGATGTCCTGGCTGGGTTGGGTTTCAGACCCGGCCCGCTGGGCATTTCCAAGGAGGGGAGCTGATGGAGGTGGCCCAGGTGGAGAAGGTGGACGCTGCTCACCAGATGGAGGTACCTGGTTGGCCCCAAGCGGTTTCCTTTTTGATGCTGCACCATCTGAAGGGGCCAAACAGGACAGAGGACAAAACGTTAGGTATCATTTGTCAAATGACATTTAAATTCAATGTGGACTATGTATACAATAAGCCGTAATCTTATTTGTCATCTTCTATGTCTGATTTGCAGTTGGGGAAAGTAAAAAGGTATTTTTGTGAAATGGGCCTGACATGTTGTTACACAATGTTGACATTCCCTACCTTCACCACAAGAGGGGGAGCAGAGCACTTTAAGTGTATCTTCAAACACTTTAAAGTACATTTCAGTACCATTATAAGGGTAAACATATCTGTCAGTATTGTTGCAATAAAGTTAACTTGTTAACCAACAGACACTGTGTAGATATGGTACAATACTAAAAATAAATTTAATTCTAGCCAATCATGCACCTATTCAGATATAGTATATCTCATGATGAAAATTGAATAAATGTTTTAATGTGTCTAGTCATCACTGTTAAAGAATGTTTATTAAACATAGTAAAGCATTGAATTTATTCACTACGATTCCAAAAAAATAATTGCATTAATGTATGCAAAAAAAATATACATCTGTATGTTTTTCCTCCAAACCACCTTGAACAAAAGAAAAAATGTGGGCACTAAGTGAGAAAACATTAGGAAGGGCATGTACAGCTGGATGAACAGAAAGGGTGACTTATGTAGGAGAATTTTAAGCATTATAAAGGTCATGACAAGATTACTAAACCAGGTTAGTGTCGTTGTTTTACAATCTACAGCAGTGCAAGGTAAACCAAGGCGGAAAGGGTTTCAGAGGCCTTGACAGGAGAAATAACCAGAAGAAAACTGTTACCATTCCAGTATCAGCAGCATAGTCAATAGTTTTATTCAACTTGCTAATCACATTTTTCTAATAATGGAGTCAGAGTGAACAGTTTAAAACAAAACAAAAAATGTGTGACAAACCAAAGTTTAAAAGAAATGCATGCAGGTGAGGTCTAAAGATTCAAAACATTTATTTTCACTTGATAATTTATTATCACTTTCTTCATAAAAAGGCTGACATTACAGACTGTTTAAAGCAACATCTCTTCCTGTGAAGAAACCATGACACCTGCTTTATAATGAAAATGAAGTGAGAACATGTGTGGAGATGGGACAGATACAGAAACAAAGACTGTGAGAAAGAAACAAGGAAGTGGGAGAAAAGTGGAAGGGAACAATATAGTGTGAAACTTTTCATTCAAATTAATAACACTTAACTTTCTTCTGGTTTATTGAGTACACCAGAGAGAGAGAGGTCCATGTGCAACGAAACCTGTGCCTGGTTACCAGGGCCACATGACGACAAGCGCTCCACAGACATTTTGTGAGGTACTGCATTTTTCAATATGTGAGGTGGTAAAAGGGGACAATAGTGAGCGTGTGTGTTTAAGGAAATGTGGGGGATGAAGTAAGGGGTGGGGGATGCATAAGTCTAATGACCCAATTCATTTGGTTAATTGATAGTTTTGTTGATTTCATCAGGTAGTCTAAAGTGTAATTAATTTGATAAAGTATACAGGAATTCTGAGTACAAAAACTCAGCTTCTGTTTGTTCTCCGCCCTGCTCTCCTCATTCGTGCAGTCTGCAGAGAATTTCACCTGACCCTGGGTTGGTTCCCCCCTTTTTGCCACTCTCTAGAGACTAAACCCAGACTTGCCCTTGCGATCAGTAGTAGAGGCGGACGAGCCGCGCATTAATGCCTCCTCTGATTGGACGCCATTGCTCTCATCTCCTTGCTCCTCGGTTTGTGGCTTGATGATGTGGCCCAAAATGAGAGCCAGCAGGTTGGCCTGGTCTTCCTGGCTGAGTGGTGGGTCTCCAGATGTCGGTGAGAGCTCCTGGGGTTCAGGAGTTGGCTCTGGGGGCTGAGACCTGGGAGCAGACTGGGCCTGGTCCTCTGGAGCCCCCTGGTGGTCAGAGGCCTCACTGAGGGCAGACAACGACTGGCTGAGAGTCTCTGGGTTGGAGAGAGTCTCTGGGTTGGAGAGGTTGAGGAGCTGGGCCACCTGGGGCAGGCTGAGGTCCGTCTGTCCCTGAAGAAGGTTCAGCAGCACCGCCAACTCTGTCTGGTTCAACTGCTCTGCAGCAACTCCCAGGCCTAAACACATTTATGCAACCAGAACACAAACTATGAAAATACAATACAAGTGCAAACAAAAGCTCCAACATTACTTCTACATCAATCTCAGTTACTTTTCACCTGCAGTGAAACAGTATGTCAGCATACTGCACCCCATCTCTGTCAACATAGGTAACAAATAAGTACATATTTGGCATAAAATGGGACAATCAGAAAACACTGCTATAAAGTGGTGCCCCCCGTAGTTATACGGAATCTGCACATTTTTCCAACTTTGCCTTATGTTGGTGAACAGAATATTGAAACATTTATATAACATCTTATGTCCATGTGTGTTTCTGCTAAATGGTTTTGAGATGCAGCTGTTACCTGACAACTCACTCTCTAAGTTGGCTGTGGAGGGCGGTTTTCCTGGTGGAGGTGGTGGGGCTCCAGCCGGACTGCTTTGGGTCCGGCTGTTCTCTCCGCTGGGGGGCCCAGTCACATCCTTACGGGGCACTTTGGGCACAGGCACATCCTCGGGCACCCCGCTCTGACGTGCACGTCTTCTCTTCTTACTCCACAGCTCGTGGCAGTCCTGATGGTGAGGAAGACTGGAGACACAGCCAGTAGGTAGACATGCAAACAAAAACAAAACATTATAGCACAACCATGAATTACAAATCTGTAATCAAATAGAACTAAATAAATGCTCTGAATGATATATATAAGCAACAAATATTTTTCCATTGTCTCTCACAAGAAAAAAATTCAAATCTCTCTCTCTCTCTCTCTCTCTCTCTCTCTCTCTCTCTCTCTCTCTCTCTCTCTCTCTCTCTCTCTCTCTCTCTCTCTCTCTCTCTCTTCTCTCTCTCTCTCTCTCTCTCTCTCTCTCTCTCTCTCTCTCTCTCTCTCTCTCTCTCTCTCTCTCTCTCTCTCTCTCTCTCTCTCTCTCTCTCTCTCTCTCTCTCTCTCTCTCTCTCTCTCTCTCTATCTCTCTCTCTCTCTCTCTCTCTCTCTCTCTCTCTCGATGAAAAGTGAAAGCAGGGGTCATGGGGCTACTGACTCTGGTGGCGGCATCTTGCTTGGCTCAACATTACTCAGAAAGTCACTGTTGAGAGCGTGCTCTGATGTGCAGCGCCGTGCAGGGTCGAGGGTCAGCATTCGGTCCAGCAAGTCCAGGGCAGGAGTAGGTAAACTGTGCAGAAGGGGAGAGATTTTTCAACTGTAGAAACAGACGAAGGGTTGATCACTGCTACTTTGGGGAAGCTCAGCATGGCTACGTACAAGGCAAACTCCTCCCGCAGTCGCCGTCTGTACTGCTTCTTGGGTTTCATGGTGTTGAAGAGGGGAAGTTTAATGACGTCAGGCCAGGCTGCAGGACAGGGACTCCCGCACAGACGGCTGAGGGAAATGACAAAGAAGTGATGAAGAAAGAGAAAACGGGGTGTGAAGGTTGCAGCAGAGGTTACTACTTGACGTGTTGTTTTCAGGAAAGGGCAGCCTACCTGATGAGCTCCAGCTGTAGAAGCTCCTGGTTAGCCTGGAAGATGGGCTTCTTGGTGAAGAGCTCTCCCAGGATACACCTGAGCATCACAGAGAATGGGTAGAGATAGTAAGAAAATATACACTCCCACTCACCAAGCTTAAACTAAAGCATAAAACACCGTGTCAAAGTGGGAATGTCTCTGTCAGACAGGATGAATGTGACCAATAATTCATACTATATTTGATTTATTAACATACATTTCCAGTTATACACATCCTATATGATTTCCCATTTAGATTCTGGCATAATTAATCATAGGTAAAGAAGAATAAGATGTGAGTATGAATACAAAAGAGTAAAGAAGCTGTGTGGAAGTGTATGCCTAGTGCAAAGGTTCTGACATTGTTTTTTACATACTGCTAAAAAGATTTCTGCTATAAACCAAGTTCAAATTGGGCATCACAGCACACAAGTGAAAAGAAAATCAAGCATCACACCTGACTGAGCTTAGTTTGCCTTTTGGTGCATACGGTGCATTAGGATTAAAAAAAATAAATAAATAACAGACTCAAGTGTGCTGCAAACATCCGGTCTGCTCATATTGTTAGAAACACACTTGCTTGCATGGCAGAAAAAATACACATTCAATAGATTTATTTTTTTCTTCTGTTTTCCTATGCTTCCATAAAATACATCACCAAACATATTAATTATGGTATCAGTTTACCATGGTGAGTGGGAAGCTTTCACCTAGTGAACTGAGTAGGAAGAACAGACAATGCAGTTTTCTCTTTTACTGCTTATGGACTTATTAAGTGATAAGTATGAAAATGTCAGATTTAATTCCTATTTTCCAAAAATGGGTAACTAGACAAATTTGAATGAAAGGTTGTTTAAACCAACAAAATATGAGTCCAAATCTACAGTTCATAAAGCCTACACATGAATCAAGGAGTACGTATGTAAAAAAGTAAATATGAAAGAACAGTGATGTGCTACCATTACAGTAGTCTATATCGACGACGATTCATTTCGAGGATTGCTCCAGTGCCGCCGGAAGATCCGCCTGATGTCCCTCACCTTCCGCTTTCTTTGTGTTGGCATTCTAAACTGTGGTCTGATCTCTGCAGGGTGAATCCAGACAGCTAGCTAGACTATCCTGTCCAATCAGAGTTTTCTGTTGTACGACCAAACAACTTTTGAACGAGCACCTGTTCCACCAAAACAAGTTCCTTCCAGAGGCTATTTTGCAGAGGCACCGGTATTGCATCCGGTGCTTAGTGCCACCCAAGACGATTGTGATTGGTTTAAAGAAATGCCAATAAACCAGAGCATGTTTTTCTCCTATCCCAGAATGTTGTGTGGACTAGCCAGACCCTCCTCCTCTGTGGAGGTAGGTCTGGCAATGGGAGACTACCATAACACAATAGTCAGGTTTCCATCACAAATTTTCACTGAGTTTCGGCGAAAACAAAATGCAAAAGAATGCTTGTTTCCATCCACTATTGTTATGTGATTATTGGGAGTTGGTTTATCAAGATAAGCAGCAGGTGGCGCCAATTCTCAAGTCAGAAAACAATCATCGCTTGCTAGCGCACCAAGAGAGTAGTGGAGCCTCTTCAGCCGACGGCGGCAGCACCGGAGACCGTCGCTGTAGCAACTCAAATTCAGCCAGCTGAGCACAAAACCCAGCACCTGGTGGCCAACAGCAGGGCTGGCTGAAAGTTGCTGATCACAAACTTTTCCACCTCAGCTCAGCGTAAAAAAAACGTTTGAGATATTTCAAGACTTTTTTGAAATTACAGCGTTTCCACTCAGGTTTTTTTTATGCGCAAATTGAAAATGTGCATTAAAACAGGTGGATGGAAATGCACCTAGTGTCATACTCACCCACAGCTCCATACATCAATGGCTGGAGAGTATCTCTCCTCTCCCAGCAGGAGTTCAGGGGGGCGGTACCATAGTGTGATTACTTTATTAGTGTACGGCCGACTGGGGGCAAGAAAAGAGAGAGAACGGTGAGACTCAGTACACATTCATAGTGAATATGCCCCATAGTGCACAAACATTTCAGCTTTCACTAACTGGGATCTCTCTATAGCAGGGATGTTCAGCAGGGGGTCCAGGAACCCTTGAGGGTCCTTAGAATTGTTGCAGGTGGGCCCTTTCAAATTATAGTTAATTTTTGAAAGTTTTTTCTAAAATTTAAAATGTCTTAACATGAATCCAACATATTATTAGCAAATATAAATCCCCACTGATGTTAGGCTAAGGTAGGTAATAGGTAAGGTAGTCACTAAGATAGCCATTCAAAGATACAGTTAATCCTGAGTGTTCACTGTGCCACATGTATGTGTAACATTAAAAGATGCCAACAAATATGATTTTAATAGCTTAGTATTCTATGCACTAAAAAGGTATGTATAAAGGCTTTGGACCGCCCTACACATTATTGCAGGCCCAGTTTAAAAATGCAACTTAATTTCATACAATATGTGTAGTAGGGGGTCCCTGCTCCGGCTCTCTTTCAGTTAAGGGGTCCTTGGCTTAAAAAACGTCTAAGACCCCTGCTCTAAAGGACAACACTGTGACAGACACCACCATCTAATGGAGACTCATTGTAAATGAAGAGGAAAATCCATGCTTAAAATGAGGTTTAATTACTGCTTCAATCATCAATTATCAAATACATTTAATCATATACTTAACAGAAGCAAGCAGATGAGGTTCCCATATATTGCATATATTTATGAAGAAAAAAACTCTGTTGTCTTACCTTTCCTCTGAATTGTAAAGCCGGGCCAAACCAAAATCAGCCAGTTTAATCTGACCTCTGTACAAAAAAAAACAAAAATCCAACATCAGAAGCAACACTACCAAGCATGAGAAAACAAGCTGTCAACAACTACAAATTACTGAGACAGTAACTTACCCTGAGAAAAAATAAATAAAACTCAACTCATCTGCCTGGCAAGGCAGCTTATTTTAAACAACTAGTTTGCATTTAAACAAAAGACAATTATGAAACTTTCCATTACTGGAAATATCCAAATTTATTTTTTTAGATTTTGATTCAGGTTAATAAATACTGGCTCTAAATGCTTCCACAGCAAGACCCACATTCCAGCTGTTTTTATTTTTTTATTAGCATCTTAGCTCGTTCAGCTTTCCCTTGCATCCTGTAATGTTTATGCATTGGATGCAGAATTAAACTGAGCAAGCATCTGTGAGAAGTTGCTGTACTCCTTTCATTGCGGTTATTTGAAGCGCCCAGTTTGTAGCAAAGTAATTAGCTTTGCTGCTGACGCACCTCAAAACTCTTGCAGTGCGATCATTAAAAGTTAGCTTTCGTCTGCTTTAGGTTTTGAGTTTACAGTATTTACAGACTACAGCTGCATTTAAAACCATCTGCAGGAATGTTCCAAGTTGTTGATGTGGATAATGCTGCATTATAGCGGATATTGTAAATGTCCATTTGTGTAAGGGGATCAGAGGTACTAAAGTAAACAAACAGGAATAAAAAGTAGATCAAAATACCTGTAGGTGATACTGATGCATTAAAATTCACCTGAAACAGCAGTTACTGCTAAACAACTGATTGGTGATGGCCTAGCTGCTACTGCAAATGAACCACAACAGTCTACATAAAGGACAATACAATATTTTACTTCTGGTGTCCATGTCTTCTGTTTCTTACCTGTTGTTGAGCAGTATGTTGGAGCATTTGATGTCTCTGTGCAGGAAGTTGTTCTTATGGCAGTAGTCCAGACCCTCCATCAGCTGGCGCATGAAGCTGCGGACGTGCTCATGGGAGAACTGGACCAGGCCCGACTCCAGCAGGCCCATCAGGTCGTGGTCCATGTACTCGAACACCAGGTAAAAAGCACCTAAACACAGAGGGGAAGATGTATTCAGAAATCCATAACTTTTATACAGACATGAACCACCAAGTCTGGAGGTTAGAAAAATAAGCCTGTGACGAGAGGGTTGCTATGTACAGGGCTTAAAGTTTAAAAAAAATCCTGAGCCTGAACCTTGTTTTTTGGGGGCGGCATTTTTTAGCTTTTCATATAGACGTCTTATTTTTTCTAAAATAGTCATAGGCCGGAGTACTTTAAGCCCTGCATGTACTATTACCAGCTTCCAAAATCTAACCTAGCTTTAGATTAGCTTCTCAGCAGGTTAGAATACTCTACAGAGAGTAGAGAACAGGGCAATTATTGTGCTTTGTCACAACTGCACAGCCAACTACAGTACAATGGGATGTACATTTTTCAAAGTGTAAATCAGCCCTGCTCTATGTGGGTTGAAACCTTAAAGAAGGGCTGCTAAAGTGAATCATCACTGTGACCACATGAATTTCATCTGCTGCCAAATAACCAAACTAACCATAGTAATTCTGTCAGTCCTAGTTTTAGTGATTTTTTCTTGTCTTATATGATTAGATGAGTATTAAAAGCAAGTGGAATAATAAGAAAAAAAAAAACTTTAAATCTTTCCTGATTTTCTTTATAAGCGAGAATGGTTTAACTACTACTTTAAATCTCATGGTGCTAAACATTTGTTTACATTAGTAACATTCGCAAAGAAATATTTTTCCATGCATACATCACTTAGTTATGCAAAAATATATCCACTAGGGGTGTGTAGTTAGCACTAGGGCTGTCCAAATTGGCCAAAAATTATGTTCAAATTAGGGCTGCACAATTTGGAGAAAAAGTCATAATGCGATTGACAATACTTGGATTGCGATATAATGGTATCATGAGTTTAATCATTATCAAGGAAAATGCAGAAAATTAGCTACTAAAGTAGCTTATTTATGTTTTTTTCCGTTATAACTGACTGTCAAACTGGATAATAAAAGAAAGTTCTGTGGCATTGTTTGTGTTTGTTCACGTTTTACAAAGAGTTTAACCTGAGCCAGACCGACAACAAAGATAGAAATCATATCACATCCATACAGGGATAGTAGTATATTGTTAAAACATAAAATATATGACACACTGGTATTGGATCGGTACTCGGTATCGGCCGATACGCAAGTTCAGGTATCAGAATCGGTATTGGGAAGCAAAAAATGGTATCAGACCATCTCTAGTATTTTTTAACTTCAACGTACAAAGTTAAACAAGCATAAGAAGAAAATACATCAACAAAAATGTGTACACTTTTTTAAATAACTAATTTTTAGAAAATTAAATAAAAATTCTTAGTAAATTAATACATTTTGTATGCCCTTAGAAACAATGACATTCAAGATGGGTTTAATATAATAACTAGTGATTAAGTTACAAAATATAATTTGTACAACCTCTGTTTGCATGCTCTGAACCCCTCTACACTTGTGATACTCACGTGACCATAAACGACACACGCGCTACTGCCTAAACACACTGACTGGTCACTGGTCATCTTTTGTGGACGTGGCGTCTTCTCCACTTTCGTTGTTTACTTCTGCTAGCGCCAGCCGCATGATAGAAACGTCATCAACACACCCACTTTGAAATCTCTAGCCTGGCTGGGCTAGGTCATTACTTAGACCTTACCCAGACAGGGAGCTGAATGTTTAGACCGGCTTCACACTGGCTGCGTGGCGTGAGTGTGGCGTTTCTGTTGCATGGCGGCTGCGTGGATTTTTCTATGTCTTTGCACACTAGAAACGTGTCTGACGCGGCGCTGCTGCTGCTAGCCTTGTCTGTACACATGTATGTTTCCCATTGATTTACTGCACTCAAGCTGTAGTATACTTCATGTTAAACATAAATATACACTGATTTGATTACAGCAAAAACAACGTCGGCAGTATTGACGGCAAAATAAGCTACAGAATATTTCGTTCTGTATTGACAGGTGCAATATTTGAACAGATAATTTTTTTTTTTCTTTTTTAATTACATTTATATCTCCACTTATGTCAAAACCTAGAGACTTTAAAACATCAACATGCCATTTATTAATATATATTTGTGTCAAAATGACAAACATCTTTTCCTATTCTATTTTGCCTGGAAATGCTTCCAAAACGCTTGCGTGTCACGTGAAAAATAGGCGTCGATCCTATTTCCAGCATGCACGCGTTTGCACGTGCATGTCACGCAGGCAGTGTGCAAGCTCTAACCTGTTAACATGGGAGCCGAAATAAAAACGGACACGCCACACAGCGGACACTAGGGATGTCCCGATCAGGTTTTTTTGCCCTCAAGTCCGAGTCCGAGTCATTTGATTTTGAGTATCTACCGATACCGAGTCCCGATCTGATACTATAATAACTCAACTTTATAATACCTCCAGACCGCAGACATACTCGCGCTTTCCGCTTCAAGCTGCTTCCGTGTTCTACTTTGCCGGCATTTAGCCAATAGCGTCTCTGCAACAAAGTGATGTCATGCCGCACGCGTTGCTGTTTCTGTGTGGAGTCAAAAGGGTCTAACTCTGTGCCACCGCATAACTATAGATGTGTTAAAAAATAATGAGAATATATATACATATATATCAGAGTCCTGATCGGGAGGTAACGTCCGATTCCGATCGAGTCTGAAACCATGTGATCGGCCCGATTTCCGATCACGTGATCGGATCTGGACATCCCTAGCGGACACGCTCACGCCACGCAGGCAGTGTGAAGGAGCCCTTAGGGAACAGCAGCCCAGGCCTACGCTAGGCAACATGCGAGGCAGACAGCCACGCTAGCGTTGATATTTTTCCCCCCACAATCGAATAGTAATCTATTTTACTATAACACAATTTCAATATATATTCAGATTTTGAATATTTATTGACAGCCCTATCACTCTGGAAATAAAATACACATTTTGAAACATGGCCTACAACCTGATACACTGGGAGTGATTGGAATCCTATCAGATCAACTGATAAAATGATTTGATACTTTCAACCAGGGGTGGGCAATATGGCAAAAATATATCAGGCAGGATCACGATCTTATAACAATTCTTTTTTCATGTTAGTTTTAAAGACTATTTTAAAAGTTAGTGGACAGTACACCCTAACTAATTTCCCTATTTAAAAACAAAAAATTAAAAAAAAAAAAAAACAACCAATATTCAGCTCTCAAATTTAACACTTTAAAAATTCTTTTTACTTTTCGAAATCCACATAACCACTCTTCACATCAGTATAAATTAGCACTTATTTAAAAAGAAAATATGTAACTTTAAAAGCTGGTTTGTCTGTTACTTCTGCTATTTCTTTCTTCCAAAACAGAGGTTAAGAACACGAGGAGCAAATGCCAGGATTACATTTTTTTCACAAGCAAACAAACAACCAGTAACAGACTGCTAACGGTGGCAATGTCGGGGGGTGTTTGCTCTATAACCCTCACTCGTTCCAGACTCTGGCTGCTTAAAGTAGCCTAGAGATAGCGAGTTTATTGCATTTGGGGAGATTTGTATACAGCAGCAGCGCTAATCATTTAGAAGAAGGGCTGCGCCTTTGTATGCAGGGGAAACACTGCTGATACGAACAATCTCTCTGTAAGATCGTGGAGACACTTTAATCGTTCATGATCTAATAATGTCATACACCCCTACTTTCAACTGTGCATGAATTTGTTTGAATGAATGTTTAAGTTTTAACTGACAATATCTAAAAAAAAAAAAAAAAAAGAATGTTTTAAGCAATATGTAAGAAGTGTAGTAATGTTTTTTTAAAAACAAGGTATTGTCACAGGTCTGTCTTTTATATGATACATTTGTTTTTCTGTATTCATTTTAATGGTATCGTTTTTCCTATGATTATTACTGCAGCCCTGAGCCACGTGCACAACGCTGGTGGAAGAAAAACCACACCATGATCAGGCCTCTTTCAGACATGTTGCCGTTCACAGCTGGTGTTTTAACTGACAGCTGATGGAAAACATTTCCTGTGTCACTTATTATAGCTAGAAGAACATGTCTGAAAGTTTCAGACAGCAGTGGAGCAGCACTGTTATTTTTCCATTTTACCCAGCCCTGGCAGATAATATCCAACCCTCTTACCTTTGTCCTTTTTAAAGTCAAGTGCATCCTGCTTGTCAGTGACAATCTCCTTCATATTGACAACACTGCGGTGTTTGAGCTGCCTCAAGATCTTGATCTCTCTAATGGCTGTGATGGGGAAACCCTCCTTTTCATTGTCCAAACGCACTTTCTTCAAAGCCACCAGTTCACCTGCCATTTGGAAAAGAGTATTTTAAGAACCAGTCACAATGAGAATTAGGTTTTTGCTTGTTTTAACAGAAACAAAAACATGAGTACTGCAGTGACTGAAATCCAGTTAATATTCCCTTACCAGTGTCTTTGTCCTTGGCCTTGTACACTTGGCCGTAGGTGCCTTCCCCTATGATGCCAATTATATCGAATTTATCTACACAGCGTTTGCCCCAGTCACTCTGGGTATGTTTGCGCTCACCATATCGCGGGCAGCAAATCCTGTAAACCATCAAAATGAAAAACAGATTAGACTTAATGTGTGATTAAGAAAAGTAAGATTGGAAGTGGGTGAGTAATAAAAAAAAAATGAAACTGACTTTGGTCTCTTCTTAAGGACTGCCTGGGGTAGCGGTGTGGCCTGGCGCATGGGGGACTGTGGGGGTGAAGAGTCACCTCCAGGCAAGGTGGGCGGTAAAGGAAGGTCTATAAGTGATGTCCGGCTGCGAACATCCTTCTCCTTCCTAGATGGCCTCTGAGGAGGGGTGGACTTCTTTGGACTGACGGTGCAAAATACAAAGCGTTTTAGAGAAAAGTATAATTCATTAAAGAGACATACCCAAAACACCATATTTTCACCCAGCTCACTCGTGCAATTCTATGGGTGGGGCAGAGAACAGCATGATCCTTAGGGCGCTTTCACCTACAGTTTGGTAGACTTGGTGAGATTCAGGGGTGAAGTTACAACATTGCTGCATTTTTGATTTGTTCGGTTTGCATTCACACTTTGTCAAACGCACAAAATTTTGTAAACAAATGTCATACAGTCGAAACAGTCACTTGTTTATTTGAGTGAAACTCGCAAACACTTCCTGGTGTCAGATACACCTAATTTATAACGGTTTTGCTTTAGTGTTTCTAATATTTTATAGTAGGCGAAAAATATGAGCAGCTGACAAGACAGTGAGTGAAGGAGAGGGCAGGCACTGATGAGAGAGAGATTGTTTTTTTTTGTACACACAAGGTGTATGGTCATAATAGGTTATCGATTTGAAAAGTGATCATCCCTTAAGTCATATATAAGCCCGCAAATTGTGTGCAAGGTTGAAATTGCTCGTCAATGCACTGTATTTTCGTTCACTTCCTATATTTGGGTCGGATCGCGTTCTCACCTGATGTAAACCAAACTCTTGTGAGCTTCGAATGAACTCTTCGAATGAGCTTTCACACCACGCCAAATAAACCGACTAACCAACAAAACGCTCCAGGTTTCGGTTAAAACGGACCAAACTGCTCAGGTGTGAAAGCAACCTTGGAGGTTACATTAACAGGAGCTTTGTGGCAATATATGATCAAAGCTATCAGGTGCCTCTTACTCTTTGTTTACAGTGTTTCCCACATAGACTAATGTGTGGCGGTGCGCCGCACTATCAACACCGGCCACCGCACATTGCGTTTCGTTATTAATTTTTTTTTTTTTTTTTTTTTTAAACACTATTTAAAAACACTTTCAGCTGCATTTCCTTTCCCTGCTCTCCTCCATCTCTCGGTCACTTGTGTCACTCTCTCTCACACACACACACACACACACACACCTGTGTGGTGTTTGGTGTTTTTAGCCCCGAACATCGCCTTCCAGGCAGCGTGGCAATGGTTATGTTTAGGGTTAAGGTGAGGGTTAGCCTAGCTGCCTGGAAGGAGACGTTGGAGGCTTGAAACACCATCGAGCCCACCGTGCACACAGCGTCTGTCTCCATAAAGGAGACAAGACGGCTGGCGAAATTCACAAGTTCACGAAAGGTTGGTAGGTATCTATCTTGTGAACACCTTTACACAATCACACATTAAAAAGTGCTATAAAAATATTTTATATTCTGAATACAATGTTGTCAGTGTGTTAATGCTGGAGTCCCGACCCTTAGCAAACAAGCGATTGTGCCTGCTTTAGAAAGTTAACTAGTCGTAAGTTTGCGGTAAAATGCAGTTGGGTTGTCGAGGTTAAAACACTATATGTAGCAGCTGTGAATCAAATAAACGCATTATAAATAACGTTATGTCATTTTTTACTCTTACACTGAATGTTTGCTACTTCAATCCAGATGAGTATTGAACGTACTTTTGTAATTTGAACCAGAATACAAACAAGCAGTTCAGAACTGTAGCTACAGAGAGTGTAGTTACAGGAAAGTGAATGTGACCTTGTGTACCAGGGTAATTAACTAGAGAGGCAGGCGAAGTGCCACCAACAAAATCATACGTTTTTTCCGGCAGGTTTTAGCCACAGAGGCAAATCGAGGGTGTCACTTTTACCCAGACTTGATGACAGTTGTCATAATTAACCAAAGCTTAAAGCCCAGTTTAGACCAAAGATTCTCGATGAGACAAATTCAAACTTGCAACTACTTGTAATGTGCAGGTCTGCAGCGCTCTGAAACCTGTCAGTTTACACCAATGCGACTAAACGAGACGGTGGATCATCTCCATAGCAAAGACTATCTGTTGTTCCCTTATAACTTCCGACTTTTCAGGCTTTTTGGTAGCTTTTTTGTAGTGTCTTAAAATATGAATGAGGATAGTGATAATGATATACTTTCTACAGTTGCATTTCAAGTAGTGATAAAAAGGTGAAAAACGTTTTATTTGTCTAACGCCGCTCCCTCTCTTCAGTCACTCTCTAGCTCACTTGACCATATACCTTGCTTGCGGGCGCTCGTTGAGCCTCCGTCCAAAACTCCGCTATTTCGACCAGTTGACAGTTTGTAACTGCCTTGACCAGTGAACTTCGCTACTGGATGTTGAAACGGGTGGCGTCTATTTATGACAAGCTGAGTCACAGGCGCCACCATCAGCTGGCTTGAGTCGAGCTGAGAAGGGCCAGTTCAGACCGCTGCAACTTTTCCCTGCAAAGTTCTGAAATGGTTTTGTCTCGTTGCAAATCTTTGGTCTAAACTGGGCTTAAAGAGGCATACATAATGCCATTTACACATCACAAGTTACCATATCTAAAGTAATGTCCTAAAATGTCTTAAAAATGTCTTGACTAGGGATAGACAGTTTTTGGCTGTTTTTTGGCAGTTTGCAGATTATCTGTATTGCCTGATAACCGATAAAATCAATTAAGTAAAAAGTGCGCTACTTTGGCCCTTTGCTTCGGTTTAACTCACCACTGAGTCTGACTTAATGTCCCACAACACCATCTGACTATCTTTTACTGGGTATTCTGTTGAAAGTTTCTAATTTATTAAATATTTACTTAAAGCATTTAAACAAAGTTTTGTGTTGGAGTTTGTAACATTCCAAAATCTTAATTTCGACTTAAAGATTTTCATTTTCACTGTCTATGCATATTGGTTCCAAATATCGGTTTTATTATCTACTAGTAATCGGTATTGTCTTTAAAAAAAAACTATCGGTCGAACGCTTGTCTGACTGTTGATGAAGGTATAACAACAAAAGAAAAAGTGATTATTCCCGTGTTTTATGATGTATGTACTGTGGGCTATATTTTAAAGAGCAAAGATGAGCGTTGCACAAAATGTGACCTTTACTCCGTAGAGATGTGCATGCACTGGGTCTAATGTCCAATGTATGTCTGTATCCCAGGTGGGGGGTACTCACCTGTCCTGAGCGTTTCCCAGCAGTGCAGGTGGTAAAGGCAGGAGAGGCAGAGTCGACGTCTTGTGGAACGGGATCTGGCGGACAGGGCTGCGTGTAGGAACCGGAGCTGGCGATTTGGCCTGGGATGTGGTTGAGGGTGTAGGAGGCTGAATACTTGTTTCTGCCTGAGGTGGCGGTGGTGGAACTTGGATGGCTGAACCGGTTGGCAGAGATGGAGAGGGCTGAGGAGGAGGTGCAGGGGAGGAGGTGGAAGAGGAAGGTAGAGGTGCAGTAACCTGATCTTCACCACTGGGAGCATCCTGGGGTAACGGCGCAGGTGGTGGGGGCAGAGGCTCTGTTGCTGCCGTGTCTCTTTCTGGCTGTGGAGCCACGGCTTTAGTTGGCTGTAAAGAGGAGGAGCCTGCAGATTTACGTGCTGGTGGAGGAGGGGAAGCACCACCACCACGAGCAGCTGCCTCTGCAGCCTGCCGTTCCTTCTTCCTGCGGCTCAGCTCTGCTCCCAGACTGGAGTTAAGTGGCAGGCGGGAGGAGGGAGGGGAGCGGCTAGTTGGCCGGCTGCTGTGGATGCTGGCCCCCGCTGCAACAGTATGCCGCTTGCTACGGGAACGAGAGGAGGAGCGACGAGAAGACGAGTAGTGCAGAGGGGACCGACTCCTGGAGCGGCCAGAGCGTCTAAATAAAAAAAAAGGAAAACTTTTATTTTAAATGCCATAAACAATGCCAAAAACATGTAATTTATGAAGTCAGAGAATAGGATACAACATGTTGTATGCTTTTTGAAAATATTTATTTTTAATATTATTATTATTTTTAAATTATGTTTTATATTTAATATGTCCATCACTAAATAAAATGGCAACTGATCACATCATAATGAAAACAAAACCATGTGGGCCTTTTGACATGGAATGTAACAGAAGTTAATATAGCTATGAACAAGCTGAACTGAACAAATTAACGGATCCTCTCAAAACTGAAGGACAGATTTGATCTAAAACTTTGAAAGACGCTGGTTGCTTGTCTAATTTCCTAGTTTGCTTTGACGCCATTCCAGTCACAGATGCCACTGTACTGGTCAATCAAAGAAAATATTTGAATGACCAGACAAATTACTTAAGAAAATGTATGCAATTTTGAAGACTTTACCAGACTCACTCACTGCTATTGGAAACTGGAACTGATGACTGGCTTTGTATGATAATGGGAGAAATATGAACACAGTATTACACATCTTATTATCTATAAAAACAATGTTAAGTGTTCTCACAACCAGATGCCAGGTTTTTGTCTTAATTTGCCTTTGAAGAGAACCATGGCTTATATCTACTGTACAACTTAAATGTAAACATGAATGCAAAAGTCTCTGATCATTACATTAAGGCACAGACCAGGGTTGCTGTGCCCTAACCTCATTATGGTAGCTAAAGCCCAATGGTTTACTGACATTTTGCACTGCAAAATAAAAGAAGCTGCCTGTCTTGACACTACCTACCATCCCTTAATTTGACTTGCTAGATGTGTGTGGCTATGCAAAACACTACTAAAGATGGCTTGATGGGTAAATTGGTCTTCTGTTAAGAAAAACTCATCATGGCCTCTGATATTCTACATTTTTCCTGTCAACAGTACAAGCTATGGAACGTATTCCCCATACGTAGATTTTACGCTGCCCTGCAACATATACTCACCGAGACATGGGGCTGGTGCTGGAGGACCTGCGGGTGCCATAGGGGCTGATGGAGCGTCTCCTTGAGTAAGGGCTGCTGTCCCTCTCATAGCTGGAGGACCTGTGTCTGCTGCCGTAGGGGCTGTCTGATCTCTGTCTGCTGCGGCGGGACATATCCCCATAAGGACTGGGGCTCTGCTGGGCCACCCTCCGCCTGGAGTAGCTGTCATCCCCCTGCTGCCCATACCCACTGCCCTGTGGACTCTCGCTGCCAGCCCCTCTTCTGGGACTGGGCGAAAGAGCAGAGCTGGGGCCCTTTCTGCGAGGGCTAACCCTACTCGAAGACTTGCCCTTAGGGCTTGACTTGTGGCTCTTGGAGGACTTGCGGTGGTTCCTGTCTGCTCGGTTTCTCTGGGAGGAGCTGTGGCTGGCCTCCCCTCGGCCCTCTCTCCGCTGTTGTTTGTCTTTGCGAGCCTTCCCTGAGCGGCTGCTCTCCTTGCTGCGAGATGAGGATGTGGAGGAAGTAGTGCTACCTACACTGGCTGCAGGCTGTACCTGGGTGGAGAGCATCAGCTCCCCACGTTTAGACTCAACCTCTGGCTGGACCTGGCGTTTGGATGAGGGGCCTGAGGAGACAGCCTTCTCCTTGCTCTTTCCAGAACTCCCTTTCTCGCGGTCTTTGCTGCTCTTTTTCTTGTACCCACGTTCACCATTCCCAGGGTCTTTAACTTTGTTAGGGTCCTTGGACTTTTTTCGGGAGTGTCTGTGGCCCCTGTTATCTCTACCGTCGGCTTCTCTATCGACACCGTCTCTATCGTAGTCCGGTGAGGGCTCCAGTCGGTCCCCGCCCCCCCTCTCTGAAGGCCTTGAGGACGGTGGGTCTGAAAAAGTGTCCGAGTCGGAACTGATATCATCGTACTCTACCAGAGGCTTCACCGTGTTGACACCAGGTGGCGCCGTATCGCCGAGGGTAAAATATTCGGGTCCCGGTGCCGCCGAGGATTCCCGATTATGTTTGGTTGATTTATGTCGTTTACGTTTTGAAGAGGAAGAGGACATTGAAGCTTTTACCTGCACCTTGCCATCTTTGCTCGTCTTGTCTCCCGCAGAGGTACGAGTCGAGGCCTGGGTATGGTGTGGCACACCGCTAGTGCTAGATTCCGGCTTCCTCTTGGTCCCATGGTGTCGGTCCGACCCAGGCATCCCTCACGCCGGCGTCGGTACCTCTCCTGCGACTTGGCCTCGGTGGTCCAGGCAATTCATTCACAGGAAAACAGTAGCTACTCCAAATGCCAAAACAAAAGTGTTACTAAGCAGAAACAGGGCAAGAAAATACACAAAATAAACACACCAGGCCGCTCACGTCCAGTCCTCCACAACGCCAATTCATTCCATTGAGTTCGCCAACATAGTTCGTCAAAGCAGAAAAATGCCAAGGTGGTTCTCCAGTGCTGTAATGTATGTATTTAAGTTTGAATTAGTCAGTGAATGAAAAAGATCCCAACCAAACACCGGAGCATTGTGGTGTCGTATCCGTCTCAATTTAGCTAGCACCGCTAGCCAATGCTCGGCGGCTAGCGAGCTGACTCGTAAAAAAGAAAAAGTCCCTTTGTGAAAGGTGTCCTTGTCCGGTGCCAAGTTAAGTAAAGGTGCTTTTATTCCACAGAATTACGGTCTTAGCATTCAGAAACAAGCAAATGCCTTCATTAAAAGACGCTCGTTTCTCGAATAAAATGAAAACTTGACCCGGTTGGTACTGTTTACATGTTCCCTTTAATGTAAGTTTTATCCCCTATAAATTCAATATTGATTAGAAATCATAGTATTTTCGTGTGCAGTAGATGTTCCAGTTTATTATCAATGGCTCTGGGAATCAACCAGGCCTATATTTAGGGCGATGCTAGTGGATTTAATATCATCCACAGCCCTAGCTGAAGGAGACTACAAACGCCATTGTGGCTCCTGTGACTAGCAACTTCTGCGCGCACAGCGGAATGAACCGGAAACCAGAACGCTGTCAATCTTTGGCGTATCATCGCAACGACCTATCGCAACACATAGCCCGCCTACTGTGGTCGTGGTCGCGCGCCAGCATCGCAAAAGAGATGCATCAATCTGCACAAGTTATAACAAAAAAATGTTTTAAATATTAGATGATTTTCTTTTTAAATGAAATAACACACAGCATCGATCTCACCGGAAATGGAAGTAGGCTATCAGGATCATGGTGGGTTTTAAATTGTAAACATGGTAAGGCTGTATTACCAACAGGCAAAGTGAGCAACTGCCCCTGGGCCCTGAAAGTGAGTAGTGCAAATAAACAAAAGGTTTTCAATCTTCTTCTGTCTGTGTTTTCAATAAGGTGCAAAAACCAAACCTTCACAATGCCAGAAATGTGAACATGTTAACAGGTACAAAGTCAAAATATACACATGCCAAAAGTAAGCAGTTAACGGTTGATAAGGTGCAAACCCAAACAGAGCTGAAAAGGGCTAAAAAGGCGGCTGGAGATACCCATGGATGTATTAAGGGAACCCCATGTCTGTCTCTCTGCTTGAGTAGATGAATTGTAGAGTTTGATACAGTGGGAGGAGTGAGGAGTTGTATGGAGGCTACTTTTTGATATTGCACAAAATATTGTATGTGACAAAAGCATATCTTATGCTTTTCTCAAGTCACAAGTTAGGTCTAGTAGGAAACCGTTAAGTCAGACTTGAGAAAGAAGAGTGGAAACAGGGACATACAATTTAAAAAAGGTTTTTCTTTAAGGAGTTCAAGTTGGTTTTGCAAACTAAATTTTAAAAAAAGTGCATCATGCATTAAACATAAATTAGTAACAAGTAATATACAATAGAAAGCTATTTACTCTTTACTAGGTACTTTATAAAGTGAGCCAAGTCAAGTTGATAACAATGGTAACAAGAGTCAAATTTCCCACATTGGTACTAGATTTGTGCTGTTGCAGTGTTGTGTTTGTGTTGTTGTATGACATAATATATTGCATTCTATTTATTCTAAATAAACATTTATTTCTAAAACCAGCATGGATAGTTTCACCTGCAGCAGCAATTATGCAATTATTTTAGGTGGTATTTCAATCAAAAAGCATTTTCAAATACTAGAATCTAATTCAGATTTTTCAAAAGTGGGGAAAGAAACACGGGAAACATACAAATAAAAAGTTAAATGTTATTGTGGCATTGAACCGTCAAGTGTGTGATTACGCATTATGACGAGCTGCTGCCCTGGATGCTGATTGGCTCTGCTGCCTAACTGGGGCGTGGTCAACGAGAAAGAAGGAAGTGGCGTTTCCCACAGTAATAACAATTACAATCCAATACATCCATGGTTACAATGTAGGCTTATGTTTGAGAACAATGAATGCAATATAATAGAGTTAATACGATTTTAAATGGCTAAAGTGTCAGAAAGGGACACACGTTTCGCTTCTGTGGCCGTAGTAGGCTACACAAATCTTATTGTGACAAAAATTATGAACGCTTTAATTGTCCCACACTTCAATGACTGGCCGTCAAGTGGAAATTACTTTACCATATATTAGACATACATGCTATTTGTTATTTCGGCTATATCGGGGAAAGCATCAACTAGGCTATGTAGGCCTATATTTTCATAATCTCTCTTTGCATTGCGGTGTTCTATACACCACCTGGAATCAAACCTTTTTTATTATTATTATTATTATTATTATTATTAATTTCATAGCCTATCTAGTCATGAATCCAGCTGTTGCTAGCCAGGTATTCGTGCTACGGGGGCTGTCAAAACGTTGACACCCCATTTTGATATCTTTGCTCCTGGGCTTTTAGGCTACGCGGCCCGCACGAAGGACAGCCAACAGTAGGCTAGCAAGCAGACGTTTTTTTGTGCTTGGACAATATGCATCAGCGCAGTTTCATTATATTTATTATTTCTAAGTGATGTAGGCGCAGTAGCCTACCAGCTCCATTTTAGGCTGCCAGGTCCTATTCCTGTAGGGCTATTGTGTGGATGGATGGAAACCTGTAGGGGGAGGAGGAGGTGACTGCGAAGTGACCAGATAAGAGAACTGGCTTATTGGCTTGCTGCTGCCTGGAGCTCCTATTTTATCAGGAACAAGAGGTCTTGCCATTTATTTTACAGGCCGAAAACAACGACATAGCACCCAGGAGCATACCGAGAGGACGGTAGCATGATAGTCGTGGAGGGGAATCGGCAGGAAGAGGGCCCGTATCTGCATTTTACTTCGCCTACACCGAATTCATTGAGTCGGTAACCAGCGTCCGACATGGGGAAGGAAGTAAATGGCGTTTCGCGGAGCCGGTTTGAGGTAAGTTGACCATTAATATTACCTGACAGTCATTGACACACATTCAACGTAGCTGTTAAACACGTTAGGATATGGGCCTACATGGTGACTGTCGTTGTATTTAGTGTAAAACTGCGCTTATGGTGAGGCTGTTGCAGCTTCCGCAGTCAATGTTTGGGATTAGGTCAAACGCTGTTGTTTTGTTAAAAAAAAAACCATAGCCTAGGCATGGCATGTTATTTCAGGTAGGACATACGTCTGTATTTTCCACCAAATCTATCGCGTTATTTATTCATCAAAAAATGAGGGTTTTTAGGGACCTAAAATGTTATCCTCGTTTCACTTTGCGCCGTCAAAACAAAGACACTGAGGCTACATAGCACGCCGAGGACAGCTCCGACACACATAATTTACCAGGAAAATAAATTAATTGACTTCACTTTTCTAAGAAACTGTTTTAAAATGGTCCTCATGTCTCCCTGGGTGTGATTTTTATAGTTGTATTGGGTTGTCTGATGAGCAGGATTGTTGTGCATGTTCATGGCCGCTGCGGTTGTGGGGGCCTCGGGTTTTGTCTGCCATGCACCCCGTGTTAGCAGAGAAACGACCAACAAATAGGCCCAGATTGCCACGATATAACACACACCATAACCCATACAGATAGCAGAAGGGCCACAGGTACACACTAAGCTACTGTGTTAGTTCTGTAGAATTTACCATTGTGCAAACTTTGTGTCGCAGCCGCAAGCGTAGCAGATATTTTGGTCATAAACTTGTATCCGGCCGGTGACATTGGGCTGTGTAGCCTGGACACTTGGTGTTGTTTAATCTCCAGCTAGCGTGGGATTTGTGTGTGGTTTTATTTATTTTTAACGGTGCAACAGCTGACTACTCAAAAGATTCAGGCCGTTACCTTCTGGCCCGACAGCTGCGGTAGAGCTGTGTCAAGTTAAGCGCATTTGGGCCAGGAGAAAACCGGAAGTGGCGCGTCCTTGACTTTAAAGTAAAAGTTGCACATTTGATATTAAATTCCTGTTGAGGAGGTACCTGCGCCATAGCTTTTATTTAAACGGCAGTAATCAGTCTTCCTTCAACTTATGGTTTTTAGTGAAAGGTGATTTAAATTGTCCATTTTGACACTGTATAACACAATTTCTTTAAGACACGTAGACACTGTAAGTCCATACAAGTCTAATACATAGACTGAATATTGATATGCCCGTCTATCAACCTATTTAGGCTCAGTAAGTATAACAATTAGTCTGAGAAAGGTGCTAATCTTAAACAGCAACATTTTGTTAAGTTTGTCTGAAAAATGCATGCAGTCAGTGAAATTTACAACCAACATGATGGATGTGATACAGTTTGGTTTAGCCTAGTGTTTTTATTATAAACGGGTCACTATGCTGTCAGTCCATAAGAAGCCTTTATTGAAATCGGATTTTTGGATTTGCATGTACTGTACTTATTTTGTTACAGTGGAAAATGTTTTTTTTGCAATGTAAACATGTCATTTTCATTTCTTAGTTTATTTGTCAGGGACAATGGTAACTATTTATTGGTGAATTTTTATTGATGAAAATGAATAGAATTTATCCATGCACTTTAGTTGAAGGATATGAGATAAAAACACACTACACCCTATTAGGTTATTTCAATAGAGTTAGCCCAGAAGGCTAATTGTATAAGAATTCTGACACTAAAGATAAAATAGTTATTGTAGGTCATCAAAAATGCACAGTGGTCAAACCCAATTGCTACATTGTATGATAGGGAGAGTTTTATTTTGACAGACATTTCCAGAAATGTCCTCTTGTATTTTGTCTAGCTTTACTGCTCTGCTGTAGATGGTGATCTGTTGTATACTAGCCCTAAACAAAGGACAGGCATTAATGAGACTGCTGCTATTAATCACACCACTGTCACTTCATTAGCACCACTCACTTTATTACGTCATCTTTCTCCAAATGCTCTGTATAGTTTATACTTTCTATTTTTTTTATTTTATTCTATTTTACTTTATGTACCTCTTATTTTTTTTCTCTTACTTTCTATACTTATTTGTATTTATGTAGGTATTTCTGTTGTACTGCTGCGACAACCGAATTTCGCCACTGGAGATCAATAGTGTATCTTATCTAATGAGCCCTGATTATATTTCCCCAATTAAAAGGAATATGAACATAATAATCATTTTGTGATTGACATGTTACTTGACTATGACTATGTTGTGTATAATTGGGTGTATTGATGTAAGATTTGTTAAAGCAGTTTAAACTGTAGGCCAAAAAGAATCTGTTAATTGCTGATGGCTTGTCTCCTGGGTATATTATATAATTTGTCCTTAACTACATCTATGGATGTAGGGAAGGATAAATTAAATATCTGAACCAAATTTAGCCACTGCTTTAATGTCAACTAATAGTGTAAATCACACTCAAACTGTGTCAAACTGTGTCAAACTGATTGTCTTTTCAGGAAACAACATACATAAGCGTTTTTCTAAAAAGTATTATGACTTTTTTGCTTTAGCTGGAGGTTACAGCTCACCCAGTTTTTTTTCCTCATGCCTCACTGGCTATAGCTGACCAGTGGAGAAAACATAATGCTCACATTCATGCAGCATCAGGTTTATTTTATGTTTGATTACAAAAGGGGACAGTTTATGCCCGTTGACCATGCGCATCTGGTTCTTTGGAATTGGCCCTGGATTATTTGGCCAGAAAGGTGCGTGTGAGCGTGTCAGACAGACATGGAGAGGCTTTGACCCAGAGCTGACTGGATTTCTAAAAAGGCAGACCTGTCATTTGTTTTTATAAGCTGATCAATACGTTTTTCCATCAAAATCTGAAGCTATTGTAAATGCGGTTTTAGGATAGACACACATAATCAAAATAGCACACAGTAAACTCCAGGACTCATTCATTATTTATTTTACAACACAAATAAACATTTAGTTTATTTTAAGACCATGAAAGCTTCATTTTTGTACCTATAAGGACATGCAAATTCCTTTTTGATCTTGTAACAGATGTTTGCCTCCTGTAAATAGCATGTGGGCTTTTTATTTACACACTAAAGCCCCCACCTCTCAATTACCCTGTCGCTGGTTTAGATTTATCTTTCTAAATATATGGAGGAAAATGGATTTGGCCAGATGTTGCTTCATTTGCAATGTTGTGACTGAGTGGATCCACCCAAACGTCATTGTATGAACGTCTTATATTTTTTAGTATTATTTTCCACAAATTATGGGAACCCTGGAGAGGTGTGTGTGTGTGTGTGTGTGTGTGTGTGTGTGTGTGTGTGTGTGTGTGTGTGTGTGTGTGTGTGTGTGTGTGTGTGTGTGTGTGTGTGTGTGTGTGTGTGTGTGTGTGTGTGTGTGTGTGTGTGTGTGTGTGTGTGTGTGTGTGTGTGTGTGTGTGTGTGTGTGTGTGTGTGTGTGTGTGTGTGTTAATAAATGCTAATTTATTTTCTCTTTATGTGCTGAGGCCTTTTCTGTGGATTTTAGGCTAGTTTTGCGCTTACACAGCATGCAACAATTTGTGTGGAAATCTGTTGGATATTTGCAGAATCTGGAGCAATTTCGTCTGAGAGTCACAGTTTACATTCTCAGTACATGCTGATGTTTATTTAACAGTGTAAACAACACAGTCAGGAGGTATGGCGAGAATATGTATGCAGAAAAGATAATATGAAAGCAGAGGCCATCCCAGCTCTGTAGTCGACAGTACAAAGTCCTATTCTGCTGATTTTGCTTAGAAGACACAAATCCCAGTCTCCTGTGCTGTTTTATCTTCGGTCACCCCAGTGTTTTCCAATACTTTACATTGAAGCTATCTCAGCTGATGAGATTACGATCATTTATCTTTGTTTATATGCTGGGGCCATCCTTGAGTGAGGTGAGTGGATGGAGGGGACCCTGGCTATGTTAAAACTGCCAGGACTAATATTATCCTCTGCACCCTTTTAGATGTTCACAAACAGTGATGAGGCGGCCATCAATAAGAAGCTACCTAAGGAGCTGTTGCTACGGTGAGTGACATTTCAGAACCCTTAAATCAGAATCTCTGTAGGTTTTTTTTGTAAGCAAAAATGGCATGTTGCATACTTACCTTCTTGGCTTCGCTCCCAATCAGCACATCCAATCATACACAGAGCCACAATTGGCCTTGCACCACCCTCCTCCCTCTACAACTCCCAAACACAGACGCATACATTGCGCATCATAAGATCATATACTGTATGCTCACTTGTCCTTTAACAAATATTTCAACTAAACTAACCACCAGGATGCAAGTTTCCCCTCGTTCCTCTCCCTACTCTGCTCCCCCAATTCTCAAACTGTAATTAAAAACAGATACCTGAGACTATAAAGCATTCAAATTGAATTCAGGCAAAAAAAAAAAAATAAGATCCTCTGAGCAAACAGAAAATGAAGGCCATACCTCAAGCCTCGGCCTTGCCAGCCAAGCTGTCTGTGCTGACTCTGCTGCTTGGCCAGGTTCAGTGCCCTGATTTGTGTGGCTGGCAGGCTGTGCTGGGACACACTGCATCCCTGCTTCAACCCTTATACAGTTTTTGCTGCATTGAGGGATCTTATAGTTAGTTTCCAGCTCTGTTCCTTAGAAGCAGATTGTGTGTCTTCCTCGCCAGGACCCTACTTTGAGTAAACACATTCATCCTGCCAACAGTCAAAGACAATATTAGCTGATTTACTCACACCCCTGTGCTGTAAGTGAAAGCTGAAGCAGGGTTGAGTTGGTCAGTTTAGTGCAAAGAGGAAGCTTCTGGCAGCTGGGATCAGGGTCTCTAAACCGTCCCTGTCTGTCTTCCAGAATCTTCTCCTTTCTGGATGTGGTGACACTCTGTCGCTGTGCCCAGGTCTCACGGGTGAGTCTGTGTTCACAAGGTGTAAGTGTGTATGCATGTGTGCGCGACTGTACTTGTTTGCCTGTGTGTGTTTTGGTATGTGTTTCTGTGGTATGTTTGAGAACAAACTTGACCCTAAACGTCTGTTTCTCCCTCCCTGCTCTCAGTCCTGGAATGTTCTGGCCTTGGACGGCAGCAACTGGCAACGAATCGACCTCTTTGACTTTCAGAGGGACATTGAGGTGAATAAATCTTTTGCTGTGTACTTTTCCCTTCACATTTCACTTGTAATGTGTCATTACTTTAAATGGAGGTGTAGAAACAAACACAGCAGGCTGAGCTGATTGTTTTTATTGCAGGGCCGGGTGGTGGAGAACATCTCAAAGCGATGTGGGGGGTTTCTTAGGAAGCTGAGCCTGCGGGGTTGCTTGGGTGTGGGTGACAGCGCCCTGAGGTGAGTTTGTCGAGAACTTGGCCTGACAGAAATTCTAGTTTAAGTTCAGACCCTGCGGGGAGCGAAACCGACAAGTTCTGACAGTTTGTTTTCTTTCTGTAGGACTTTCTCGCAGAACTGCAGGAACATTGAGCTGCTTAGTCTGAACGGCTGCACCAAGATCACTGACAGGTATGTGCGTTATTCTGGGATGCCAGTGTATCATAATGCCACTTCTCCTTCAAAACACTCATTGTCTTTCTCTTCTGCAGCACCTGTAATAGCCTCAGTAAGTTCTGCCCAAAGCTGAAGCACCTGGACCTCGCATCCTGTACCTCAATCACCAACCTGTCACTCAAAGCTCTCAGGTGTGTAGGGTCAACGTTGTGATGTATACTTCCATTGAACATACAATCCTTATTCAACACCCTCTGATACCACCTATCACCCCTCATTGATTTCCTCTGTTAAACCTACACCAGTCACAAATGAAATAAAAGTAAATACTTGAAGTGCTCATATTATGCTCATTTTCAGGTTCCTAATTGTATTTAGAGGTTATATCAGAAAAGGTTTACATGGTTTAATTTTCAAAAAACACCATATTTTTGTTGTACTGCACATTGCTGCAGCTCCTCTTTTCACCCTGTGTGTTGAGCTCTCTGTTTTAGCTACAGAGTGAGACATCTCACTTCTGTTCCATCTTTGTTGGGAGTTGCACATGCGCAGTAGCTAGGTAAGGACTACTAGCCAGTCAGAAGCAGAGTGTGAGGGCGTGCCACGCTAGCAGCTAGACGAGCATTATAACGTGTGTTACAAAGTGACGCAGGTTCATCACGGAAGTAAAGGCTGGACTACAATAGAGCAGTTTGTGAACAGTGTTTTCTGTTGGAGATGGTAAGTGCCTTTGGGGTGGACTTTGGGCTTTTTCCCTTTTGTAAACCTATAACGTGCACAAAAAAGATATATAACACCATAAAGGTAAGGGGAAAAGCCAAAAAGCATAATATGAGCACTTTAAATGTTACGCATTTGATTTTGTATGTGGGTTGTTCAAAATTGCTGTCTTCTTCTTTTGTAATCTTTTTCTTGCTTTTTTCCTACCTCTCACCTGTCCTTTTTCTAATTCCCTCCTGTCAGTGAGGGCTGTCCCCTGCTGGAGCAGCTCAACATCTCCTGGTGTGATCAGGTCACCAAGGATGGCATCCAGGCCTTGGTGCGTTGCTGTCCTGGACTCAAAGGCCTTTTCCTCAAGGGATGCACACAGGTATGGTGTGCACTTAGTATGAGCTGGGGATACAGACCAATGGCTGATGGTGTAGGTGCTTAGAGCATGAGTTGCAGATGATTTTATCCAGTATACAATTTAGTTGGATAAATCTGAAAGCAACCTCATTTGTCGAACTTTGTTTGTTTGGTTCCATTGGTGACTTCTTAGGTGCTCTGTTCTTTTTGCTCAACATGCACTCTCTCATCACACTAACTACCAAGTTCCTCTTATTCCTCATTCCAATAGAACACAGTTGCTGCTACCGCAAACATAAAATGCATCACTTCCTGTGTAACGGGATGTTTTTGTAGAAGGGCATACCAGACACTGTTTACAGCAAATGCGAATGCCTTAATATATAGCACTATCCTGTTCTAGTCAACACTACAGTGTGAAAATACAACCACGTATTTCAATGAAGATGTCACAGATCATTAATTTAAAGGGCAAAACAAATCACATGTACGGTCAGTTGCTAGGTTTTAGAGGTTGATTTGTCGTGCTGTTGAGTTGTATTGCGTTATGCCAAGAAGTGTTTTTAACATAATGAACATCCTTTTAAATCAGTAACAGTAGAGGGGTTTGGTGGGCAAATCTTAGCGTGCTTGATTATACATTTAATAAGTGTAGTTTAATTTCAGATGACTATTTTCTCTTCTCTGTCAATCTCTTCTGCAGCTCGAGGACGAGGCTCTGAAGCATATTGGGGGTCACTGTCCAGAGCTGGTCACACTCAACTTGCAGACATGCTCAGTAAGTACACTTAACCATGCTAGAAGATTAATCACATTAATCTGGAAAAACGCAACGGTTTTGCAATTTTAGTAACATTCTGTAGTCCTATTTCATATTTTTTTAAATTTAATGCATCTCTGTAAACATTGTTATAAAACCCCTGCACCCCCTTTTGGCATAAAGTACACAAACACTGTTGGTTACTTTCCAGTGTATAGTAGAATTCCCCTCCTTCATCACCACCTGAATGCTCTTGTCATCCTCCTTCTCCCTCTCTCCATCTCCTCCTCATCTCACACCTCAGGAGCTCATCGTCTCACGTTCCCAGTTGTTTCTCCTCCTCTTCCTTTTCTCTTGCTTAGCTATTTCTTACCTGTTCTTCCTCTGCCTGATCTCCACAGAGCAATACTTAAAACAGAAAATGCAGGAGAAAAGAAATTGCTCTCATTAGCTGGGTGTTAAGGTACATGAATGTATGTCAAGTCACACACTGATTGCATTTGATGCAAAGTTACCAGTGAGCACAGGAAAAGTTGGTATGTTTTCACATCTTACAATTGTTTGGGATTTAGGTGACCCCCCCACACATACAAATACACTCTCTTTCTTTAAGCAGCAGATCACAGATGAGGGCCTCATCACAATTTGCCGGGGTTGTCACCGCCTGCAGTCTCTCTGTGTGTCAGGCTGTGCCAATATCACAGACGCCATCCTGCACGCCCTGGGACAGAACTGCCCTCGCCTCAGGTAAATGTGCACGCAAACGCACACATCCTCACTCTGAACTTAACCGTGCACTGCTTCCCAGACCCTGAAAAAAATCTCTTTCCATATAGTCTGAAAATCTTTTTCGTTTTACTTACTGAGTAAGTCATTATCCACCTTATCCTGTGAATCAATTTCACTTGAGTACAATGTACTTAAGTTGATTTCAAGAACATTCTCTGATTTATTGACAGTCTTGATCCTGGCAAACTGATATAAATGGACCTTTCTGCAGTTAATGTTATCTCAAGCCTCACTAGATCCAGTTGAAGTCCCAAAAAGTGACAGACTTTAGGTGATGCCATTGTACAGTATAACTCTCTGCTCCTCTTTCTCCTTTTAGAATATTAGAAGTGGCTCGCTGCTCTCAGCTTACAGATGTGGGCTTTACTACATTAGCAAGGGTGAGTGTGGCATCTACTTCTTGGTTGCATGACTTTATGCTTACAGGTTCAAATATTTGAATCATCTTGAAAAATAAAAAATATTTCAAGATTTCACACACTAGATCATATTGTTTCTCTCTGTTTTATTGTCTCTTTCTCCGCTGCAGAATTGTCACGAGCTTGAAAAGATGGATTTAGAAGAATGTGTGCAGGTAAACAAACAGTCCAAGCAACACACAAATGCTCTTTCTACCGTTGTTGTGTGGAGACTACATCATATACATACTTCTTTTTGCATCAGATCACAGATGGAACACTCATCCAGCTGTCTATCCACTGCCCTCGTTTGCAAGTCCTGGTGAGTGTATGGCTTCCACTCCTGTAGTATTTACAAGCACCACATCACAGCTTGTTCTAGCAGACAGTTGAGTAATGGAGCTCCTGTGTTGGTACTCTTGTAGAGTCTGTCTCACTGTGAGCTGATCACCGATGATGGCATCAGACACCTCGGCAGCGGCCCTTGTGCTCACGACCGTCTGGAGGTGATCGAGCTGGACAACTGCCCCCTGATCACAGACGCCTCGCTGGAGCACCTTAAGAACTGCCATAGTCTGGATCGTATCGAGCTCTATGACTGCCAGCAGATCACCCGCGCCGGCATCAAGAGACTAAGGGTAAGATGCGTTGACAGTGAGTAAGCACTGATTCATATGTAGAATGTACTGTAAACACCCATTTTGTGAACTCCACATATGTCATTCTGGTGCAAAATTGTATCCAATCAGTGTCACAAATGTATACATTTTAATTGGCTCTATGCTGAATGATGTTAAGATGGTTTGGGACCTCTAAATGTATAAGCTCTGTTTTATCTTTGGCACTGCCCGTTGGTTGTAAGTCTGGGCTCAGCCATCCAGGTTAGTTTTAGACTCTGGAATGGAGTACATTAGACCTTTCCCACAAAACAGCTTCCCACTGCTTATAGATGATTAGTAGAAGTTAACTCTTTACCTCCAAAAAAAATCACATCTTTTTTGCAGCCACTGCACCTTTTGGTAAAGGCATCTCACTGAGCTGCACAAACACTATCCCTGATCAGAATTAGGATCATATTTATTACCAACGTTTTCAATTGCAAGGATTTTTTCCCTGGTGTATTTGGTGCATACAAAAAAAAAACATATGAAAAAGGGAATCAACAATATGGCAAAGTACTGCTAAAGCCAACAACATAAATACAGAGTAGATATATTACAATAAAAAATATGTAAAAAGACACTAACAAAATAACATACGTACATTATAACTATATTAGAAAGGGAAAGAGGATGTACAATTTACTGCAGGGTGTGCAAAAATATTGATCAGGGGATGTGAAAAGTTTACAGTATAGATGTGCAATTCGAAGTCCAGGATGTGTGTTAATGTAACGTGTAGTGACTAAGGGTGGGGGGTTAAGAGTCTGTCAGTGGGGATCCTGGGCCTTGTTGATGACACCCACTGCAGTCCGGAAGAAAGTGTTCTTGTGGCACGATGTTTTGGTCCTGATGGACCTCAGCCTCCTTCCAAAGGGGAGTGTATTAAAAAGTTTGTGTCCAGGGTGGGAGGGATCAGCCACAATCTTTCCTGCCCGCCTCAGGGTCCTGGAGGCATACAGGTCCTGGAGGGATGGCAGATTGCAGCCATTCACCTTCTCAGCAGAGCGGATGATACGCTGCAGTCTGCCCTTGTCCTTGGCTGTGGCAGCAGCGTCTCGGGTGGTGATGGAGCAGGTGAGGATGGTATCAATGATGGCAGATGATGTAGAAGTGCCCCATCATTGTTTTTGGTAGGTTGAACATTTTCAGCTGCTGCAGGAAGCACATCCTCTGTTGTGCCTTTTTGATGAGGGAGCTAATGTTCAGCTCCCCCTGAAGGTACCCTGTGGGCCCTGTTTCTGACCTCTAGTAGAGCTATGTAGCAGTTTTTTATGAGTGGGTGGGTCCCCATTTTTGTTTGCATGTATGCACACAGGTGACATGATATACGTTCCTGCCAATGGTTTTACACTATTCCACTGATCAACAGGCAAGAGTAACCCACCAAGAAACTCAGTAATTCAACGGCTAAGGTAGAGAAGAAGACTGCATGCAAGTAAACATGGATGTTAACAATGCAGTTTTTTAAATTAAGAAAACAATCAACTTTGCAAATGTTATAAGGAAGGAAATTTGTCGCAAGGTGAGCACAGAATGTAAACAAAACTTGTGTTTGTTTTAAAGAAAACTCCACAATGTAATGTAAGGCCATCCTAAATACTAACTTTTTAACGACCTATGAAGCACGTAGCATATATTTGATGTCAGGTGGGTGTAAAGTAGTAAACTTTTCTGAGGAGTCCGAGTGATTTTAATTGAACCTAACATAAAATTCAAGATGGCACATCATTTCAGCAGCATGTCACTCAGGGCTGCTACTAAATGCTGTCTTACAACAATACTAAGGTGAGAGCAAAGAGCATAACTGCTGAGCAGCACTACAGTCCAAGTTTTTTAGTTTAATAGGATCCCCATTAGCTACAGCAGGGCTGTAGCTGTTCTTCCTGGGGTCTGACACCTATTCAAAATAACACAATACAGTACGTAACAACAGAGAACATTAAAAGCGAACAAAAAGAGGTAGCTTTACAAAACCAAGCAAAGAAACACAACAAAACAATACTAGAAACAAAAATCAATAAAATAAAAAGATGGTGAGGAAGCCGGAGTGTAAGTGGAGTGTAATAGGCAGTCGGACGGACCGGGATCAGGGCTACACAGCCACATATGTTTGGGCTGTTTAGATACATACATTTTGTCCAAATTAAACTCCGGTGTAGGAGTCACCGCTCCACCCACAAGATGTGATGGATCAAAACTAAGGTGTGAAATACAAACAGTGAGCGATCACTCTGTCCAGAGAGAACTGGTCTCATCAGCATTAGATCTCATGCCTGTCTTTAATTTGAATATAAATGAATTGCAGCCTGACTGGAAACATTTGTTGTAAATAACTTGCATTTATTCGAAGTATTTGTACGACCCATTAACACATTTCAATCTGTTTTTCCTTCTTTCCTCTCCACAGACCCATCTGCCTAACATCAAAGTGCATGCATACTTTGCTCCCGTCACTCCGCCCCCCTCTGTCGGGGGCAGCCGTCAGAGGTTTTGCCGCTGCTGTGTCCTGCTATGATGTAAAGACAACAACCCCCCCCCCCTTTCCTCTCATGGTGTCCCTTGTACAAGCTCCTTGCAGCCAGTCACTTGACCCCTGACCTGCTGCCCCCCTCCCGGCGCCCTGTCATAGAGTACGTGCTGGTGTGTCCCACCTTTAGAGCTGCAGAGAGAGGGAGAAAGCCAAAACATGCTACAAGGTCTTCGGTAACGTTCCCAAAAACATTCCCGACTCTCTCCACCACACAAATACAGTACAGACACAACACACTACCATGCACAGATTATCGCTTAAAAGAATGTCAGAACATTCCTGGTCTGTGTTCAGTGGACAAACCAGTATTACAAAGAGGGTTATGAAAAAATCAAATGTGGTCACCACTTTTATGGGATTTAACTTTTCATCAAATAGAAGTAAAGAAGAATCTTCACATCTAAAACCATTGTTCTGTATTTTAGGGGAAGTGATCCTCTTCTCTTATTCAGCAGTTTGAGACAGATTACAGTTCTAGCCTCCTAAACATAATATTGAAAAGGCTGAAAAATCCCTCTTAACCACTCACACATACTTCCCTCTGTGTTGAAGGTCACTTAACAGCTACCTCTAGACGGGAACTGCTTTGTTCTGCTGGCTGTTATTTCAAACTGTCTGTAAACTGCAGACACCTCCAACACACAGAAAGCAGGAAGAAAGCATAGTTTGGGGATAAAAAAAAAAAAAAAACATACTTGCAGCTATTTGCACTTACAGTAAAGCAATGATGAGACACTTTACAAAGACGATCATCTCAGAATTCAAGACTGCGATTTACTAACGCACACAACAAATCTTCATGCACACACTGAGCTTGCTACACCTGTACCCTCACCTCTCTGTGTCTCCGTTACAATCAGAAGCTTCAATATACTGAAGACAAAAAAAGACAGTTTAATATTTTTCTAAAAAAAAAAAAAAAAAAAAAATGGACACCAATTTAGACTCACAAGTGGGGACTTGAGAAGATGCCAAATGTTGCATGTAACACCTCTAGTTTTTTTAAAATCTAATTGTAAATATATATGAGGACTGTGGAGTCCGAGAGTCAAAGCCAGCTAAACGACCGATGATGATATGAGATGGGGCAGAGATTTCTGTCGATGGGTCTTTCAGAGGGGAACTATGGCGAAGCTTGCACGTTTGTTTTAAGTGTGTTAGAATATGTGCTGGAGCTTTGGACAGTCAAAATGAGCCGACACTTAATCTGGAGTTTGACAGAAGAACTGATGCTGGGCTGGGAAAGCTCATGTCAACAACAGAAAAGTTAAAAAGACACTCTTCTGACAGAATGGAATACATGAATTCATGCTGTCAGACCAGAACAATGGAAAGAAAAAGCCAACTGAAAACAATCAAAGTACGTCTATTTTCAGTTAGGGAGATTTCATTTAGTTGCTCTTGTTTTTGCATCGGTGACGGTTCTGATGACGGTGAACTGGTGAACCACGCGCAGCAGTGGGAGGACGTCGGAGTGGCATCAGCGACTCCTATGAGGCCTTGCAGGGGACAAAGTGACAGCGTGTTACACCCTGCCACCTGTTACCTCCTCCGTCTGTCTGCTACCAGTGACGCTGCCGGAGGTATACAGCGGATCAGACGGATGGAGTCACTGAAACTGAATCTGGAGCGCACAATTCTGGCCTGATATGACAGAATGATTTTTGTCACAACGGAGGGCTATAATGGACTTTGGTCCCCCGCCCTATAAAGTATTGAAGCCTTTTTTTATGGATTATCTTCTCCTGCACTTGCACCTGCTTTATTCCGTGTCTCTTTTTCTTCCCATTTCCTTTTTTATAAATGTCTTTTACTGCTTTTCTTTCTGATTCCCTCTGGAGCTCTACCTTTTCTCTTCTTTTGCATTTCTGTTTTGGTGTGGTTTGAATTGCGCCTGCTTTGTGTTTTGAAGTCATGAGTTCAGTTTCTCCAAGTTGAGTTTGAGCCCTCTTCAGTCCTCAGTTTTGATCTGATGGTGTTTGGACATTTATTAAGAGTTTGTTACTAAATGTCCAGAGTGTAGCCTTTGTCCAGGGGAAGAGTTGGCGCCAGTGCAATTGTAATAAATGTTGAAATTTAAAAAAGAGAAGTTCATGATGTATGTATGTATGTATGTATGATGTAGGTTCTACTTATTGAATGTTTCCATCAAGGAGAAGACCTCGGGATGGCTGATCAGGCATTGTGTGCCACTTTAGCAGAATCTGATTTTTCTCCCATATGTGGGCTTTCTCTTTTATTTGTATGCCTTGCTCTTCCTCCCATAATGCACCCTGCTCAACTACATCAAACAAGACTGACGTGGGTAAATCCTGTGTGGAATATTGACCACTCACAAATGGCCTCATTCTGGTTTTAAGATGCAAGCCAACAGGCAAAACACTGAATGCTGATTCTATTCAGTTTGAGATTTGACAGCTACGGCAGGCTGGAGAATACAAACTGAGATGAATCTGGTGTAATCCAGTCTGATCTGTTTTGTTTGAATGGGGATTTATTGGGGATTAAGTAACAACTAAGAGTCAAAATGGCAGTTCTATCTAATGTACTCTGTCATTGTGCTCCGGGGTTAAGACCGTTAACTGGAGGTAAAAGGAAAAGTCATAGGATTTAGACTATGAGCCTGGTTGTAACACCTGCTTGCCCTTGTCACGCATTGTGTATGTGGCACAGGCTGAGTCATCAGTGCAGACAACACATTTTTAAGGCAAAACACTTAGAATGGATTACAGGTAGTAAAACTCAACCTGCTCCTGATGGTTTTATGTGTACAAAAGAAACCTGTTATCAGTCTTCGTGGTACAAAATACTCTACAGGCTCTACAAAGCAAAACACCAGATTTATTCTTCCTCAAGGTATCAAACACCTCCTTGTCCTTCTGTCAGACCTTCACCAGTTTACACAGAAGTCACGCTACTATGCTTTGAATGCATTTGTTTCATGTCCTAAACGCTGGAGTAAGGTTAAAGGTTTGGGACAAGTGGTGAATCTACAGTGCGTGTGATCATGGTAGAGTGACACCTGAGAAATTTCAAAAACAATTTTGACAATGACTGTAGTTCATACAATTACTGTAAATCTTTTCCTTTTTGTTCTTTCATCAATATTTTTATTTTTTATTTTATTTTATTTTATTTTATTTTTATTTTTTTTACAATTAACCGATTATAAATGAATATGTACGTATGAATAAATATATACCTATATTATTAAGACTTGTCTGGTTTTCTCTCTTGTGTTGAGCTTGTTCTCATTTCATAGCTAGAGGTTGTTGAGCAGCTCGGAGCAGCAGATGGCAGCAACGAGCCATCACTGCTGGTCTGATTTCAGCTCCCAGCTGGTGGCAGGATTCAGCATCTATCAGCTATTCAATGAGTCAAATTTAATTTGCTTTCAGGAGTAAAGTGGGGAAAACCACCTGTTCGCAGACTGGAATACATTGTTTATTTTAAAGGAAATCATAAAAAGGAATAGTTCTCGTATAAAAATTCAGGCAGTTATTAAATTACTTTTATGGTCAGTCCTAGCATTACTACTTTTTAGTTTTTTAATGTCTGTGTATATGGAGCTATTCTTTAAAATACCACTTTGCAATGTTTGTTAAAAAAGCGTGTTAAATTAGATGTCACAATTTCTTTCTTTCTTTTCCCCTCATTTAACCAGGGTAAAGTTGCCATTGACGACCAGGTCAGGTAGGCTAAGCAGCATCAAAACACACCGTGGACATGCTTAACTTTTCCTTTTCCTTACAGCAATTTAGATGAAACTGTAGTGCGTATTTGTCTCTTGCAAGATAAGAACTGGCATGGGGTGAATAGAAGATGAATTGAAATATTTTCACATTTGTTCTAGTCTTTTTAAAACAATAGTCAGGTACCCATATGAACATTGAATCATTTGCTTGTTCTAATTATTCCTCCTGTTCATATTGGCCAATAAAAGATTCCATTCTAATACACTTCCAATGTAAGTGATAAGGAACAAAATACTGTACATAGTCCTCTTTCTGTGCAGAAACATATTCCAAAGTTCATCTGAAGATAATGTGAGGCTTCAGCAGTCAAAGCAAGTAGACATCATCCAAACAGTCTTTTAAAAAAAAGAAGGGTTAAAAGGTCTTTGGGGTGAATTTTGATTCAACGTAATTTACTCACAAGCACAGCTAGCTTGCTAATTTATCTGCAGAAGTCCTAAGAGTACCGCATTTATCAGATGGGTGTCTGTGGTTAAAAGTGTGACTCTTTGGGTGTTTGTGACCTAGACTTTTGGAGCTATGTTTCTGTGTGCTTACGTACACATGTCTTGAGGGTGAAAACACAGATGAACAATCAGTATCAATTTATTCCAGTGGAAGCAGCAGCAGCTCTGGTCCTGTCACTGCACCATGACGACCGCTGTCAAGGCTGGGATCTGTCTTCCGCCGCATGGGACTCATTTTGTTCCTCTCATCCTCCTATTGTTTCTAAATCAAGAGATCAATGTGTTTCCACTCCTGTTTTAATGTTCATTTTTAGCAGCCATGTTCCAGCACCTGGGGGATCACATGGAGGATGAAAAGTGGGTGGCTCAGAGGGAGACTTTTAAATGTAGCCCATGTGTGTGTGTGACTGTTTCCCTCCTTCAGCAGTTTCTCAACTGTTCTGTGTTTTCTGAGTTTAAACACAGACGGATCAGACCACAGCTCACTGCACACCGCCCCACCAAGTCACTGTGTTTCGGTTTATTTTTGACAGCAAAGCCACAGCTACACACACTAGAAAAACTTTTGATTTGGCTTTTGTTTTTTCCTACAGAGTTCCTTTCTGCAGTCACTCTATCTGCTGTGCCCTGGCTCTGAGTGAAACAATAATTAATGTGATAACCAAGGCTCTCTCCCTCTGTCTTCCTTCTGTCTCTTTCTCCAACACACCCACGCACAAGGACTTTCTGAAAGCTTAGAGCAAACTTTGATGTCAGGCTTAGGTGAAATAATGCCGTGCAGATAGAAAAAAAAACTATCACATTAAGAAGTCTTTCCTCCCTGTCTCACACTGTGAATGGTGCAGTATTTGCTTAGAATTTGCTTTAAAAAAAAAAAAAAACACACTAATTACCTAAACTCTCCCTGTCTTTTTCCTTCACCAGGTTAATACAAAAATCAGTAGCTGTGACCACAACCTTATTGCTTCATCTGATGTGTTCTAAAGGGGGCAATCAATAGAAGTGCACCCCAAGAGGCTGGTAAAACCAGGTAGGAGATTAGATTGCATTTGAAAGCAGAGGTACCAATCCTATGGCCTTATTGTAGCTGCTTTAAACAAATATGTTTGAAATGATGTATCGCTAACCCTGCAGGGCAGCACCAACATAGCAGCTACTGCTTCAGTATTTAGTGCTTTGGAGGGCAGGTGGGGAATGACAAGGAACTAATGATAACAGAGTAGTGTGGTTAAAACCTGTTTCCACTTCAAAAACAAACTGAAAGTAGTGCAGCTCATCCCATATGGGTCACTTTTCTGCTATAGGAGAAGATAATTCATTAAATAGACTGCATAAAGTTCTGCATCCTATATGTCACTACTTTAACATTCCTCTGACATTGATTCATAATAATAACATACTTTATGTTTTTATATGGTATTGCATCATGTAGTGTCTATGGGGGCTTTAAAGTGGTCTGAAACCCCCTTTAGCCTGAACTATAGACAGATACATGGACAGGTACATGTGAGTATTTGATAAAAGCTTAAAGGCATTAATAGACCTTGGAACTAGTTGGAATGATGTAGTTACAGTTCCCTTTCATATGTATTTTGACAGAGAGAGAAAATGAAGAGGGAACATCCTGCTTTTGTTACAAAGGTAAACAACATCCAATTTAATTCAATTTTATTTATAGTATCAAATCATAACAAGAGTTATCTTAAGACACTTAGTAGACCACATTCTATAATTTACAAAGACCCAACAATTCCAGTAATTCCCCTCCTACTTTCCATCGCCTCCAAGAGAAAATCAGCTCTCTGTTTGCGAATTGGGAGGTAGTCTTTATTTGGGCTTAAAATAAACCCATGGTGAATTCTAAATTAGTCCTGGCAGAGTTGTAAAAAATTTACCCAATCATGCGCCTCAGACGCACGGGAAGGCGTGCCTCCGATTGCGCTTAAATTTAAGTCAGTGCTGTGGTGAAGGGCACAGTTCGCTTTGGATTTACACCCAGCCGCGTCTTTCAGAGCACAAGCTTTGTTTGGATCTGATCTAATATCAAGATGATATTTCCACATCGATGTTTTGCTGTTTGAACATTTTTTTTAACTGTAGGACGGAATTGTGCCACATTGGAGTTGTCAGATGCGCTATAAGGGACGATACATTTACCCATACCTGAGCCTCAATCCTAAATGCCCTTGCATGGCATTAGCGAAATATAAACAGCTGGCGTGTGTGTGTATGTGTGTGTGTTTATGAACTGTTTAATCAACCTGCAGTTGGAGAGCAAATGACCATAACATCCACCTCGCAGCGCGTACAAATCACTGTGATGTGGATCTGTTTCACTTTGCCAAGCTGTGTATGGCTAAAGCCGGAGATTTCCTACCGACTGGACACAGTTTGAGGAGATAAAAGTTTTTTTTTTGTTTTGTTTGTGTCTTGAACGACTTTTTCCATTCCGGTGTCGATGATGACTGAGAACAATGAGATGGAGAGCAACTCTCAGCTCCAGCGCTGTCCAAGCACCATGTCCATCCAACCGATGTCATCCAAGGCAAGTATCCACATTGAGCTTTGTTCCGTAGTTTACACTCATCTCTATTGTCCTACAGTTTATTCTCTAATTTCTGTAACGTGGAGAAATAAGACACTTAACTTTGCATTGAAGCTTCCGCCACACACGGAAAGCAACAATTGTATTGGCTAAATAAGAAGAGAGATTATTTTATTATTACCTGTTATTTTGCGGTTTTGTATTCCTCCTCCTCATTATTCTACCGGTTTATGCAATATTGACGTCAATTCTTTACAATTACAGTTGTATTCATCATGACTGCGTCACTGTAGTGTAACATCACACGTAAATTGTGATGTCACTCTGTCTGCCTATCTCTGTCTGCCTCTTCAAATTCACTTCCTGCACACACACACACACACACACACACACACACACACACACACACACACACACACACACACACACACACAGAAACACACACAAAGGGGATTTATGCTTACTAATTCATAATATGAATTTGAATCAGTGTATTAGAAGAATGGTTACAATTAATGCTTACAGATTTATTGTTGGAGCTATTTGCTTTTTGGTGATTACTGACAAAGTCATATTTTCCACCACATTGCTGCACTCACACATTGTCAAATAACGTGTTGCTGTATGCAGCAAGAAAGTTTATATTGCAATAAGGATAAATGACCACATTTATTTATATGTGCGTTGTGTGCCTAATATGCAGAAAGGCCTGAGCCTCAAGTGTCCTTACAAAGCGTCCTTATGATTCCATTAAATTTGTTGACTTGACTGTATAAACAAAGATTTCAAGTGCAGGAGCTGTGAAAGCATTCTCAATGCCGGCTTTTTAATGGAAGGCTTTTAGGAAACTTGATTCATTAGGCCCAAACACTTGATACAACTTTCTCTCAGCGGAGTGTTTGTCTCCACCTCATGCCTCCTCTCGCCGCCCACGCACAAACGCACACATGCTGTGGACATGTTTGAAGCAAGGTGACACCTTGTCCTCTGTGAGAAGCAGGAAAGTTTGCAGTTATAGTGAGCTATCTTCGGTGTGGTCCACTCCGGTTCTCCACTCCTCACCAGCTGCTACCAAGAAAAGTAAGGCGATATTCTGTGCCAAGCAGGACTGATTAGTATTTACATGAATCATTGGCCAGCTTAGCCCCTTCACAACCATTTACACCACAAAGTAATCTAAACTAAACAGTAGCTCCCTGCCACTGGAAGGGTCATGAATTTGCAACCATATATGAGTCTTTTAAGGACTCTTGTAGGAGAATATTATAGTTAATGTCAGCTTGGGTCTTTTATGTACAGATGTGGTTCCAGTATATTAAAAATCCTTTACATCAATATTCCACCCATATCTATTTTAAACACTTAATCAAGTGTTTAAAATATATATATATAAACACACCACAGGGTTTAATTTTTGAAGGAATCTAATCAGACACATAGCTGTGTATCCATGGTGTTTTTAATTATAAGGATGACAAGGAGCTTGCTCTGATAACAGATGCTCCCTGATGGTGCCAGAGGATTAAGAGGAAAGGAAGCATGGACTTTCTCTTTGGCTCCCAACAATGTATCATAGTCTATTGTCAAGGCTGGCAAAAATGTTATTGGTGGAGCAGATGAGATGCCTGAGCAGCAATCGGCAGCAAATAGTGTGTCGTTCTTTGTTGAGTGCTGTTTGATCTCTCAGGGTTGGTGATGTTTTGGGAGCCCTTTGTGATGTAGGGGCAGGTAAACCTCTTTTTTTAGATGAGTGCACAGGACAATCTCTGAGCGCAGAGATATAAGGACTTAATTGATTGGCCCATTTGTCAGCTTGCCAACTGTGTGACAAGAACATCACAATGCATTCATGTGTCTCCTTTGGATTCTTCACCAAATCTTCACTCAATATGAGCACTTAAACACCCACACAGCTGGTTGAGTGATAAAAGGTGACTGGAATTGCCTGAAGTGTGAAAATAAGAACTTGCCGCAGCTCCAAAGCAAAGTGACAAGTAGGGCTGGGCGATATGGAGAAAATCAAATATCACGATAGTTTTTACCAAATACCTCGATATCAATACCGCAACGATATTGTAGTGTTGACTATTGGTGCTTTCACAAAATATTTACACAATGAGATTTTTGATAAATAATCATCAGTAATGTGGATATAATGACTAAGTGGGTAAAGGCAAATAATAGAACAGTTACAACAGTCTGGTAAGTTCAGAAAATGACATCACTTTACTGTAATGCAGCCTTTAAAACCAGGAAAAGACAATACTTATGCCATATTACGATATTACGATATCAAAAATCTAAGACGATATCTAGTCTCATATCACGATATCAATATAATATCGATATATTGCCCAGCTCTAGTGACAAGTAATCGTAAACCCCAACAGTTTGTGGCCAAGTCTAGCTGTTTTGTAAAGGGGATATTTCGATCTGGTACTTTTTTACACAGGACAGTGTTAATTGTAGTCATCTACGGTCACTCAGCATAGTGAATGCTGAAGTGTTGCAAATGCTGTTATTGCACAAGTTCATCCCCCAACATCTTTGAAACCACACACACTTTTAAGTTCACTTCACATTTCATTAACCATCAATTCACTTTGTCTGCAGATGAAGGGAGATTACCTGATCTTGAGTGACTCGAGCAGGGGAGTAAGTCGCAGAGGGGAGGCTGGATTGGGTCAAGGTCCTCATTGATTAATGTAAAACCCTTACTGCTGTGATGTTTATTGATGTGACACTGCAGGGAAAGGTGCGAGCTGTTGAAATACTGGACACTAGAAGGCTACAAGTAGCTACAAAGAGCACTAGCTGTGTATCTATTTGTGTATCGCTGAGGAGGGGAAGAAAAGTATCTGTTAGGGAGATTCACTTGTCGCCACCGATGCTCACTCAGAAATAACATCATCCTCCCCTCGTCAGACACTGACATTGTGTTGTGCTTGGGGTGTTTAGTATGAACAGTGATTGGGTGAGTAAAAAATGGGTGGATGATGAGTTGCCAGGACAAAGCTGCATGGCGGGGTTAGCTAAATGTTGGGGCTAGAAATTGCACTGCAGTGAGAGAAGTGGTTATATTCCATGCTACTATTTCACACAGTTTCTCTTTCATTAAACAATCATAGAGAGAGGGAGAGAGACGTCTGTGTGTATGAGCAAGCACGTGATTGGCTGCCTGTGTGTGTGTGTGTGTGTGTGTGTGTGTGTGTGTGTGTGTGTGTGTGTGTGTGTGTTTACATGCATGTGTGATAGGGACAGAATGGTGGAAGCAGCCTGTGATTATGCATCTCTTATCTCGTATTCAAAGAGGGAATTTGCCAGGCTGCCGAGCATGATAATGACAAACTTTAGCCAAGAAGGGAAACGTTGGGACATAAAACTGGTTCACAAAATATAGTTGTATGATAAAGACTAAACTAAAGCTGTTTGCATGTTGTGCTGAGAGATTTAATGATATGTACATTTTTCTGTTGTTCTTTTACCTCTGTTTAGTCACAGTTTCCTGCCTCCTTATTTAAGTTTTACATCACCTGCCCAAAACAATTGAAACCACACAGTGAGGGTGTAAATAATTGTATCATGTAACCAGGTACCCCAGGATGATCATTTCCTCTGAAACCACTGACTTACAACTGGATTTAGCCAGGAAACTGCGTCTTTCACAGCAGGGTTATCCTTCTTGAGACTGAAATATCCTCACTTAGAACGAGGTCGGACACTATGACGTCTACCATGGAAGAAAATAAATTATAGAGTGACTAGCCTCAAAGGTGGGGCACAACACAGGGGAGAATTTTAAAGTGGAAATTACAGGCTACACAGTACAATATTGCATTCACATGCTCTTTGTTGAATTGATACTGTATTTAAAACTGTGGAGTGTGTATATCCGATGCAGTGGCTGTTTTTTTTCCCCATTTCCTGCTTCACTTTTTCTCTTCTGCTGCTGACTACACAAAGGTGATTGCCATGGTTTGGGGGTGAACACTGATAGTGGTAGAATAAGAGAAATTTGGAAGAAAAAAAAGAATTAGCACAAATCTGTCTGTTTTTACACCCATGCACATCTTGCCACTCTAGTGATGTACCTGTTGATTTTTAGAAAGCTGCAACAATTGGGTGATGCAGACCCTACCACCAAGACCTTTTCTCCAGATTCCACACAGAGAGAGTGTATATTTTGACCGTTAAGACCTCTGAACGAAGAAACAGCTGGAATTACTGGATAACCTTCATTTGAAATGTTCTCTCCTGGGTGAATCATTCAAAACAGTCCACACTAAAATATATTATGGCCACAAGCTGTATTTATGGTCACATTCCCAGTGGGACTATGCCTTTGTTGCTCAGTCTTGACCTCTGGACAAGCTGGAGCATCCCATATATATCTCAGCCCTGTGGGCCCTGGCCTCACTAAATTCTGATGGAGGGAGGAAGAGCCACATATTTGGATGAAAAATAAAAGCTTTATTATTGAATTATGTCTGCCCAAACCCTACTGTCCCTCTATGGAGCATTGATTTTGGACATTTATGTTGGCTATATGTGAGAACAAGTTGAAGTTGATATCTGAATCGAAGATGTGAAAATTATGGGCTTTTACCCATCCGCTGAGACAGCTCGTCAAAATCTGGTCTGCAGCTGTGAGATTGTTGCTGCTTGAAGAACATTGACTGTGCAGGTGCACGTCTGGGCAATGTTTTGCATTTTGCATGGCCTTGCGAGTCATTTGTGAATTATATGAATAATTTATTGAGAGAGAAACTTAAGCAAGCTGAACTAAACCCAAATGTTTCTTTTGGAAGAGAAGCATTTTCTGCAGATGAAAGGCTTCACTTAGTACTTGTAAGAACTGCAGTTGGTAGAGACATGAAAGAAGATTCAAAAAGGCAGTTCTCTTGACAAGCATTGTCATTAAATTATAGTGGATCAGTAAAACATATGGGCCTAGATCATACATCACAACCGGGGTATAATCTGTGACTAACAGAAATGACATGTGACCCGAATTGAACGTGGTATCACACTGGCTCTAACTCAGAAGTATGACGCTCTCAGCTAATGTTTAAATGGAAGCTAACGGGAATGCTTTTTAGGCTCACACACTGACAGATGATTAGATTAGCTGTAATTGAGACATGTGCTCTAGCCGGAGCTGCTATGCCAGCACTCATCTGCTCTGATTGAAAGAGCTCGGCTCAAGACTGTGATAAAAACATGGAGACGTGTGTCAAGGTGCACCATTAACAAACATGATTTTAAAAAATGCATACCACCTTCTCATAAGGCATTCTTCATAAAGAGTTTATATGTTTCTACGGTAAATAGATTGTTTGTAAATGTTTTATAAATCAGTAATACGAACAACATTTGGGAAATCAACAGTCAAAGACAAGAGTTGACTGTTTGTATCAAGTTAATTACAACTTTAGTAGAGACAATATACATAGCATAACACCATTCTGTGCACCCACAGCTACAATAGCAATATCATGTATTGTATTAGTAACCATAGCTTAGTTTGTCGTCATAAGTGTAATCTGATGATGGTCTAATAGAGATTTACAGGAAGCATATGCACTCAGTTACATAGACTTTTGTTTATCTTGCTCTACCTCCATGTGTGCCTCACAAACACACACACAGACTCAAATAGACAAACTGTTTTCATATCTTATTCCCAGACACGCAGAGCTGTAAACAGCATGTCCCTGTAAAGTGATTATGTTTGGCACTGAGCAGAGAGCAAGCGCAGACAGGCAGACAGGCAGAGAGTGTGCATGCAGAGTGTCTGTGGCGTGCTGATTATCTGTCTGTTTGTCTGTCTGTGTTGATCCATTCCAATCCATCCATTCTCTGCGAGACAACCACGCCCTCATACTGCTCTGCCGCTTCCACTGCATGTCAGAGTAACAAATGGCTGCCTATCCCTCGGGAAACAAGCATCATCATCTGTTCACAGAGCCAGAGGGAAACATCAGCCAATCAATGATATATGCTTGTTCTGTTTTTTGAAATGCAGCAACCATCAATTATTGAATACTGTTTGGTCAATGCAGCTTACAAGATACTTGCACGGCTGGTTATGTCAATACACATGAGAGAGGGTACATGCAGTTTTAAGTTGTTGGATCTTGTAGGCATGTGAGGAGGGATGCAGCGACCCTGTAGTTCAAGCCTGTGGCACAATCAATCTGTCCAAAGAGCAGACTTCATCAGATAAAGAACCCTAGAGATAGGCTGTTTATAGATGATAACGCTGTGTAAACTGTCTTGTTTCATTTCCTCACAATAGCCCCCCTGCCACCACTACCAAGAAAATGCCATTTACACACAGCAGTTCTTGATGTAAGGCCCTGGGTGGCTTATCTTGTTTAACCATGGGCCAAATGCACAAGCTGCCCTATTAAATGTGACTGTGTGAAAGATATGCTTGGTCTCACTGAAGGGAACATACAGGTATCTTAGCTCTTAATGTGTTGTTTCCATATGAGGTGATATTGCATTTCATGAGTCACCCTCTTTCCCCATGGTGTACAGAGCAGAGCAGAGTGTTGTGTTTATGGATGCCAGAATATTGCTTGTGCTGCCCTGAGGGTGTATTGGACATTTGTTATTGCTCCCAAATGTGTCTCTGCATTCTTGTTTATCTTGTGTTTATTCTTATTGTACCCTCTCATTCTCTGTCTCTGTCAATGTATGTGTGTGTGTGTGTGTGTGTGTGTGTGTGTGTGTGTGTGTGTGTGTGTGTGTGTGTGTGTGTGTGTGTGTGTGCAGCTCCAGAAACTAAAACGCTCGCTGTCCTTCAAGACCCTCATGCGCAGCAAAAGTGTGGAGAACTTCTTCCAAAGGTCCTACAGCGACGCTCGCCTGCCTGAAGATTTCATCACTGACCTGCCGCCTCCTTCTCCTCCACTGCTGCCTGGCTCTCCTCTCGTTGGCGACCGCTCACCATCCATTTCACCATCTCTCAGCCCCAACCCCTCCATCTCCTCCCACTCCCCCTCTCTTAGCCTTTCCCCATCTTTGCCCATCAAGCCGCCCCGACCACAGATTACCCACTCTTTCCAGGACCATGTCTTTCGCAAGCCCACCAACTGCCAGCACTGCAAGCACATGATAGTGGGTAAGGTCCTCAATCTACTCCCTGGACTGGTTTTCACATGATTTCTGGCCTCCCTGTCTGTTTGTTTATGTGGCATCCCATCTAGTGCAAACTGGAGAACATCACATATTGTGCTTAAGACATTAAACATTGTTATAGATATAGGGACAATGTTTTATCACCAAAGCAGGATTTAGGAGTCTACAACTCCTTAAAGCAAAAGTTCGACCTTTTGGGAAATACACTTACTGTATTCACTTTATGGCAGAGAGTTAGATGAGAAAATTGTCTCATCTAACTCTCTACCAGGAAGCGAATATAAATATGCGTATTTCCCAAAATGTCAAACTACTCCTTCAGGTATGGTAGCATGAACATAATAGCATCACTTGTTTCAAAGAAAAATCCCAAATGACTTTTCAAATTATTATTTTTTGTATACTCCATTTAAGGAAAATTAAATATTAGAATTGGACTGTGTCTTCACTGCAGCTCTCTCTGTTTACATCTGTGAAGAAACCATTAGATTACAACAGGGATTTCTGTGGTGCAGATGTGTGAAGGCCACTTGTATGAACTACTAGCTGATGCTAGTATTACTGCTGAAATCTACTTCCTGTCACTATGATTGATTACAGACTCCAACCTGCTCTTCTGCCTTGCGCCTGTGGTGTAAATTCTGCATGCATTGTGAGTTTATTTGTGTAATGCATCACCTCATCGCTCAAGCCCTACTCCTCTGCAGTCCCTGAACACAGTCCAGCCTCTGTCTCCTTGTTAAGCTGATGAAGTAGAATCCATTTTTCCTCTTCAAAGTAAAGGCAGTGTTTTCATTGAGCCATGCATTTTGTTTTATCAATGTTTTTGCAATGTCATCCCCATCTACAACAAATCCATGAATCTATTTATCTTTTGTTTGTAGGATCAACCCCTTAACCTTTAAAAACATTCAAAAATCAACAGAGGATTTCTCATTGCCTAACAAATGAGGGATAAACATCTCAATATTCAGAGGCTTTTTATCACTGAAGTGCTTGAGAACAAAGATGAAATAGTAAGATGACTCAGTGCCAAATCGATTTTGACTGAAATATCTCCTGCTGGTTTCCAATCTCTCCAGGTTGTTTTGGAAGAGGAGCAGTTGATTATGAAGCTGTTAGTGTCAGTGCCAGCTTAATAAAACTGGGACAACTCTTGATTACACTATCTACCTGAATGGAGGGAAACCTGCTCATATGATCTGAAGGCCACATTGCTTTGTTAGGACTTTCTACCTTTTGCAGATCTGCAGCCTGCTGTGTATTTCTTTTGTAGTGGCTGCCTCCGTGTCTGTGTCCTCTGATTCTCTTATCTCTGTCCCTCTCTGCAGGAAACTCCAAACAGGCCCTGCGGTGTAAAACATGTAAGATGGCTGCTCACCTGTGGTGCACCTCAGAACTATCGCAGCAGCTGTGTCATGGGAAGGTGCGGATACACTCACAGAAGTTTCGTGATTTGATTTGATGCCCTTATATATAACACTGGCAGTTTTTTTCAACATGGTGTGCAATGTACTTCACATCAGACAGTGTGGGCAACAATGTAATTTAGATTTCCTGTTTTTGAAGTTTGTGTGTGTGGTAATTCATGTCTTTGTCTTTTCAGCCATGGTGTCTACCCAGTTCTTCAAACAATCTAGAAATATATATAAAAAAAAAAAATTCTATCTGATATCATAAAGCATCTCAGGAAAATATTCAGTTCTCTTCAATTTTAGAAGAGATATCCTTAAAGGAATCATTCATAAGCCAGCAGCGGTTAGCTTAGTTTAGCACAAAAACTGAAAACAGGGGAAAACAGCTAGACTGGCTCTGTCTGAAAAAACAAAATCGGCATATTGTCACCCCTAAAGCTCACTAATTACATACAAAATTACATAACCCGTAACAATATCCGTCAAAACAACAAATTAATTTTCATTTTAGGGAGGTTATGTGCCAGACTCTATCTTGGCTGGGGGCAGTTACTTTCTGGAGTCTTTGCTAGTTGCCTGGCAACTGCTTCTAGCCAAGAAATTGTCTGGCTCAAACCCCAGCAAAATGACAAATTTAAGGATAAAACAAACAAGCTATACAGTAACATGTTAATTGATTACCTTTAGATTTGCTGGTATGCATGATTTTGTTACCTTCAGACAGAAGGTTAGCAGGCTAGCTGTTTCCCCCTGTTTCCAGTCTTTGTGCTAAGCTAGGCTAAGCTAACCTTTGAGTATATTTGATCTCATTTACGTTTTTGAGGCTACAAAGAATAGTTTAAATTGTGTTGCAAAAAAGTCCTTATCAATTAAAATAAGGGAAACCATGGATACATTCAGTAACAACTTATCTCGACTAATGAGGAAGCAAAATATTTTTTTGCATTGATGAAATGAATGAAAATGTGCCATGACTAAACCATAGAACAAACTAGCTCTCTGATAGTGTGTTTATCTAACAACACAAGTTCCTCCTGTTCAGTCTAGTCACCTCCGATTTCTCAGCCAGATTACAAAAACACCAGCGTCGTTAACAGTTTGCATTGCAATCATGATTTGAAGAGAAATTTTGTATTTTGTATTTGAGAAACATTGTTACCATGGTTACTTTACCATGAACCTGGACTGCAAAATTGTACCTTCACTTTGAAATTAATTTGATTTGTTTTATGAAACAGTCTTACAGTAAGTAACCTACAATGTTTAAATAAAAAAACTGAAAACACATTTGACACAAACACTGGAACCCTCTTGACCTGAAGAGTGTAGTGCACTAGGCAGCAAATTGGGAGTGTTTCCAGACAGAGCTTCTGTGTTCATCCTCTAGTGCAGGACATTAGCACACAGCAAGAAGCGAGACCTTCTGAGAGCACTTCTTAGGAGCACTGTGTTCAAAACAGCTGTGCAGTTTGATAGAAGACAAAGAGGGAGAGATAGGGGAAAGGTAAAATATCATAGGACCAGAACCCGGGTATCTTTACAGGAATAAAGGTGTCACAGAGTGTTTCTCTCATCTACGTAATATGACAAACTGAGTGGCTCAAGGAAAACTAATATCTGAGTGCGAAATTGCACCCATGCGGACACACACACACACACACACACACACACACACACACACATGCCCATGTGTGTATGTGCATACTAGTAAGTGGTTAAGTGGATTTATTGTTCGTAATTAGCAGCAAAGAGAGCTACACGTTGCTTCGATTTGTGACTCGATGTCAGAAATTAGCTCTTTTCCTGCAGTATGTGCACCATACTGTGTGTCTTGATGTGTTTCTGATTCAGTAATTTTCAAATGACTCCATGAATGTCCTAAAACCACTACATAGAGCTAGTACCCCATCAGCTCAGCCTATAAACAAGAAGTAAACTAAAAATAATCCTTCTGTTCTCCTCCATTAGTCTGGAGCGTTCAAGCGAAACTTCAGCTCGCCGATGCTCGTCAATGACCAATTGTCTGTCGTCAAGGAAGTTAAACCAAGCCAAGGTGAGCAAACCAGAGTGTGTGTGTGTGTGTGTGTGTGTGTGTGTGTGTGTGTGTGTGTGTGTGTGTATGTATATGTGTTTTATGAGTGAGTGCACATGTGCATCGTTATGTATGTGTCCCATGCGCTTTTGTTTTGTGATGTTGCTCTTGTCTAGCCTTTTGTTTTTTTTGTAGATTTTTGTGTGCTTGTGCATGCATTGTAATAAAACCAGAACTGTCTCCATCTCACCTGACACCCGAGGAGTATGAAGTGGGAAAATATAAAGAGGAAGAACAAATTCAGCTTCTCTTGGAGGCTGGCGGACAGTCTGCACCCTGAAAGTATGTGAAAAAGAATAAAAATTATATATATATATATATATATATATATATATATATATATATATATATATATATATATATATATATATATATATATGTATATATAAGTTCTAATGTTTATGATTTTATATTTCTGTTCATGCTTTGTACTGTATATCCTTGGAGAGATGGAGGGTATTACTTTATTGTCTGGCACTTCAGTTTGCTGCCTATTTTCTGATTGGTCTAAGTCCTGTCTAGATCTCTTTATCATTACATTCACCTCTATTTCACCAACAATTACTTTTTGAATACAAATCACATTTTTACTTAGTGGCATACAATTACAGAAGTGAACAAATCTGATATTTGCTTGTCAAGTAAACGCGCTGAAAGCTAAAACGCTGTGGTCCAAGCTCAGACTGTTGTGTCCTAAAAGTACTTGAATCTATTCTTCCTTTCATCATCATCTCTGAATACCAGCTTGATTTTCTTTGTCATACATTTTGGATGAACATCTGTGTAAGTGATACAGTCCTTCATCTCACATACTATATGCCTCGCTGAATCAGGATTAGCACCTTATGCTGTCACTTCCTTGCACTAGCCATGAATCAGGGTACAATTAACCTACAGCTCTGTTATCACCCCGAGCTGCGCACCATGACGCCTGGGACGCTGCCAGAGCCAGCTGAGACTGCAACTTGCCAACCTCACAATCACACATTGCAAAGAGACCTCATAATTATGCTAACTAAAGGCTTGGTGAAATACTGAGCTTGTGTTTGCACACATTAATATTAGATGGCATTTGTTTTAATGAAAGGCTTTACTTACACACCCTGTGATTTCCCATCAACTGCCTTTTGGCAAAGCAGTTTATTGTTATATTAAACCACATTTATGAGGGCGAGAGTCTAATAGCTGCAGGAGTGAAGTACTTATAACAGTCAATGCTCTAGGTTACAATCTTTCAATGACAATTCAATCTGATTAGCTACCAATTGAAATGTATTCAAGGATTTGTTTCTCTATTTAAACAAGAACAACAGCTGTGTTGTCAAGGTGAAAAAAAAGGATTGCCTTTGATTCAAGCAGAAGGACTAGTTTAAGAAAGAAGACCCATCTGAATAATGTTGTTAGGTCTAAAATATTATTCACTGGTCAAACTGTGGTTGTTATTGAATGTTTAAGCTTATAGTGTGTCATAGTTTGTAAGTAACCTCAAGTCACAAAGTTCATTAAAGCACATGTGAAGACAGATGAAGCCAAATCACATATAGAACTCACCTTTCTGCACTGAAAAAAAGCTGAAGGTTAGAGAATAATTATTTTTTATAGAGGATTATAGTGTCTGAGCATGACTTTTCCACTGTTTACTCTCTTCTCTTCACCTGTAATGAATTGCACTTTGTAGAAATACTTCCTCCTTGGTACAGTCAATTTAAAACACACATAAGCTGTATCACCTCGAAATACTTACACCAGTCAGACTAAAGGCATTTTTGTTGCAGAATTTATGTTAGCATTCCTGTTTAATTTATCACCTATTTGACAAGAGCATGGAGGCACTGACCTTAATATGAAACTGCAAATCATTACGACTTGATCCTGCACACACAAACACACACACACACACACACACACACACAGCGCTTCTGGCCCCTCGGAAAAAATCATTCTCCCTTCCATTCAACTCGTGTTGAGCTAGATGGAAAAAGGAGCAGAACATTTAATTCCTAACTTCAGAAATACTCTGCTCACCCAGCACTGCCATCTACATGGAATGTAGCAATGAAGGATTTCCATATTTTAAATCATCTCTTATTCCCTTTCTACTCAACTACAGCTCCAGATGCTTCATTTTACGGCTATTAAAGCTATAAGACAGGACAAGATGTCCTGCCAATAAGTAAATGTATAAATAAATCAAAGCATGTAGAATTATTGAAATATCTTCATGTCTCCTTAACTTTTGACTGCTGTCCTCTGTCTAGATCTGTCTGATCTAAAGTGGGTCACTTTGGTCCAGGACTGAATACAGTTAAATTTAGACCCTCTGGTTTCTCCAGATTGGCACAATAATAATGGTGTACAGTGTAATCTCATTGTGTAGTGTGGAGTTGTCTGTGTGAATCTTTTTTATTTCTTATAATAAAGTGAAAATACATGTTTGTGTGTGTGTGTGTGTGTGTGTGCGCGTGTGTGCGCGTGTGTGCACGTGTGTGTGTGTGTGTGTGTGTGTGCGTGTGCATGCGTGTGGTTTCAGAGGCTGCGCGGATGCGTGTAGACCCCGTGTATGCCGCCTTGCGCTACGGGACGTCCTTGGCACAGATGAGCCGCTCCAGTTTTGGCAGTTTGTCAGAGTCACCAACACGCAGCCTGGTATGACATCATCACCCTGTGGTTAGGGGTTGAGGACAGTTGCCATAAAGTTTTTACGACATTGCTCAACTCACGTATTGGGACCATAGATATCTGTGGTGCTGTGATTTGTAGCACTACTCTCCCTAGTTTTTAATTCTGCCATATTTTGTAAAAACTTTACAAATCATCAACAAATATTTGCCAAAATTGGCTGGATGATATTAAAGATTACTAAGGATTAAGCTTTAAAGGAATATTTTGACATTTTGGGAAATACTTGTATTCCCTTTCTGGCGGAGAATTAGATAAGAAGATTGATAGACCAAAAAAACACTCCCATAGGTTGTTTGATCAAGCAGCAGTTACGACTCATATTTACCTTTAAAGTGGTGGAGCCCTCTAGTAGCTGTAGTAATTATGACGGTAGCAAAGCAGAAAGTAATGTGACAAAGCATAAGAGAGAAGACACACCAGCCCGATAATCGGGCGTCTGGCCGTCTGGCGAGGTCCGTGACTCGAGTCTGTTCGGTGTGTCCCGTGCCGTCGGCCGTCCGAGGAGCCGTCGGCCTTCATTTGGGCCGACCTGACATATTCAGTCGGAGACAGGGCAGTCGGGACTCACCCGGAAATGGCGAGCGGATGAGCCGCTCAAAATCTGACGAAAATCTTTTAAACTGACCTTTGTCAATCTGAAATGAAGACAGATTCAGCAACTGCATGGCCTATTTCTCGCTTAAAATGTTTTCAGAAACACGTTTCGGTGAACTATTTTAGTACAATATGAGATCGTATTCTGAACAAGCCACCATGACAGTCTGGCTGTGAATTTCCGGAGAAAAAAGAACCACGTGACGCATTCGTCCAATCAGCTGCCGGTTTTCATTTTCTGGGAAATAATCAGACTGTTAATGGAAACAATACAGAGCAGCGCCGCCTGCTGCTATGGAGACGTATTACGTTTCGCGCACGCGCAGAGCGTACGCTCAAGTCGGCCAAGTTCTGCATAAGGAGGGGTCAAACATGAGTTTGAATCCCATTTGAAAATAAAAGTAAACAGCGACTTTGTTTTAACTTTACGGAACAAACAAAGCTACGAAAAAGCTAAGCTCATGTTCAGTGTCACGTGCGTATATGGAAGTGAATTAAAATCAGATTTTAACCCAGACCACAATGTTTTTCAATTTTAACTAAGATGTTTTTGTGGTTAAGCATAACCAAGCTGCAACCGTTTCACAACGTTGAACGCACAGAAAACGCTCCTGTGGGTCGTATTAGAGAGAACAAACAACCTATATCGTCGTATGGTTTGGGGACTTGTTACAATCTCAACATCTAACGAATGAGAAAGATAAGAAAGCAAATGAGGCAACGTAATTCCCAAAATGTCAAACATTTCTTGAAAATTAATTAATTAAAGCCTTCATTAAAGCCTTTCAAAAGTTTCCTCTCTTTGAGGTCATGCTAGTCCACTACTTACTGTAAATCTAACTTTGCCCATGGTGTGTTATAATTAATCTATAAGGAGCATAATGGATGACACTGATCTCTGTGTTCTTCTCATTAAACATGTAGTTGAACCAGTGTGCACATCTTCCTAAACCCCCCCAAATATGCAGATCCCGCTACACCACTGAGAACTACTGATCTGTGTTCATTCTGAATGATTCAGAGCAGAGAAAAGTGTTTCTACCACTATCAAATGCATTCTCTTTGACATCCCGGTGCTGACATTTCATTTTCTTCTCTTAATTTTCGTCTTTGATAAGGGGGAGGGAGGTGAGGAGATGCAGCAGAGACAGTGCAGCATGGAGGAAGACATAACTCAGGAGACAGGGGGTAAACACTGCTGTGTGTCTGTGTCTCCATGTATGTGGATAGGCATATGTGCTATGTGGGTCTATGTGTGTCTATACATATGCTGTGCATGTCTGTCTATGTATGTATGTGTGTGTGTGTGTGTGTGTGTGTATGTGTATGTGTATGTGTGTGAGAGAGAGATTTACTGTGACAAATGACATGCCTGATTGCATATGTGTGGGTGAGTGCATGCCTGGCACCTTCAAAGAAAATTTCTCGCCACCCTCAGACACCCCTGTCCCCGACATTGAGATCGAGGAGGAAGGCGAGAGCGGCAGCCAGGCTCAGACTTCAGCAGAAGATGAGACTCCAGCAGAAGATGAGACTCCTGCAGAGGAGAGCAGTGTGATGGTACTACTCTGTTTAATCCCCCTGTGCAGACTGTCACCCCTTGTTGTTTTCCTCCTCGAGCGTGTATTCCTATCTTACTACCTCCCCGTCCCTGTGTCTCCCTGTGTCCAGGTGCCCAAGCGCATTGAAGTTCACTCCATCCACACCTATGTAGCGCTCTACAAGTTTCTGCCTCAGGAACAGAATGACCTGGAACTTCAGTGAGTAAAAGCCAAACAGACTGCCTACTGCATGCATTTTCATTTGTGTGCACAGACAGGAGTGCTTGTGTGGTATTTTGTTTTTGCTATTGTGTGCGTGAGTACATTTGCTTTGTCTGTATTTTTGCATGGTGTCATGCAGGATGAAAATGTCCCCACCATCTGCAGAGGACAGAGCCAGGGCACCCTTAAGGACGACTAATTATAAACTGGAAGCCCATCACTGTCCCCTTTACAGAGCTAGCGACTGAGCTATGTTCCCAGCAGGGGAGAGGATAAAGACACTGAACAACTGAGAGATGAAAGGGCAGACAGACATAAGGGGAGATGGCATGGAGCTGAAGATTATCATAGGCAGAGAGAGAGAGAGAGAGAGCAAGAGGATGGGAGAAATAGGCAGAGAACGTTAAGTGTGAATGTAGTATATAGTATAGTAAAAGCTATATATGATGAAGAAGGATGAGAAAATAGAAGAAAGGAAGGACAGAGCAGTAAAATGAGGGCAGGATGTGTATGTGTGTGTATGAATGGTTTGGGGGACAACATGGGACTGTGCTGTGGCTCTGTGTGTGTGACTGAACAATATATGTGAACTAATAAAAGCATAATGTGTCTCTGTGCTTATGTCTGGGTTTGACTAGTATGGACTGCAGAAGACAAAACCTATACAATATTTTGGACAAAAGTCATGAACAGACAGTAGTTTGTGCTCATACAGAGTATCTTCAAAGTTAATGATTTTTATTTGAAAGAAAAAACTAGAAGATGTTTGAAAATATTTAGGTTGTGCTCCTGGAAGAAACCTCAGTGAGCAGAATAATTGTTTTGTAGTTCATAAATGGCCAGTACCAGTTTAAATATATGGGTCTCACCTCACTATAGTTGATACATTCGTGTAACTGTGTGCTTGTGTGCGTGTTTGTGAGTGATGATCATATAGGGCAGTAGTGAGAGCAGACACCCAGGAGATGCAAGTACAGAAGTTTTCTTAAAAGTTTGTTTACTTGCAGCAAGTAGAGTCAGTTTACAGCACTTCAGCATAAGTACAGAAAATGACTGTCGATAGTCTTTAACAGTAGCTTTTTATAGGGAAAAGGGAGTAATATCACACAAAGAGAAACTTTCTTATCTATGATCAGGCTTGATGTCTCCTCCGCATGCCCTGCCCTCAGGGGTTTTCTGTGCTTTCCACAAGGTCAGTGATAATTATGATTATCACGTGAGAAACATAAATGGATGCACAGTTTCTTATGCAAATAGCTTAACACTAAAATGAACCAGACTATAGCAAGCATAACTTTTCTAACAGAAGTGCATTTGGGACAGCAGTTTCTACCTGTGTAACTAGGACAGTGTACTACATTTTGTGTCGTGTGTGTGTGTGTGTGTGTGTGTGTGTGTGTGTGTGTGTGTGTGTGTGTGTGTGTGTGTGTGTGTGTGTGTAGAAAAGTATTATTTAAAAAAAAAAACTGGTTACATCATTAGCATGCAGGCCAGGTTGGCTGCAGAATAGGTCCAGCCTTCACCACTGCAGTCGACGCTACAGAGTCGTATTTCACATAGACCTTATGACTTTGGTGTGTTGGCTGCTCTGTAACCTCTGCAGAGGGACACAAAGCCTCATTTTAACCTCCACAGCTTTGTAACCGTGGGTACAACAGCTTTCTGTGGCAGTCTGGCGATGTAATCCTTTGTCCTCACACTCAACTCTCTTTTCTTTTTTTTTGCTTGCCGCTCTCACTCTCTCAACCCCTTCATCTCCCCATCATGTATCCCACTCTCGTCTCCCCTTCTCTTCTCCGCCTCAATCACTGCTCCCCTTCATGCCTACTTTTTTCATCTTCCTTTTGTCTTATCTCCTTCTCTAGTCCCGGTGATCGTGTGCAGGTCACTGACGACTCTAACGAAGAGTGGTGGAAGGTGGGTAATAAATCATTTGCAACCATCTGTGTGTGTTACCTGTGTTCTTCATAATGTGTATTTGAGTGCACAGAAACGTGTGCATGTGCATTTTTTAATTCACGTCTTTAAAAACATCCCTTAATGCATTACACCTGCTCCATTTTTGCCTGTCATAAACATGCAGGCAGCCACAGACAGAAATAGAACATAATTTCCTCCGAAAATTACCAAGAGTTATCACAATGAACTTGACTAGTTTCGCAAGCTCAAAGAGGTCTTTATTGAGTCTGTAATGAGCTTCTCTTGTTCCTGATGGAAACAAATGTGCATCTGTGTGGGTCTGGGTTTTTCATCACAGACAAAGGAAAATGCACGCAGACTTAACTAAAGTGCAGAGTCTGTGTATCTTCCATCAGTGGACCAGTATTTACTAGCACTTATGTAGCCTAAAGTGAAGCTGCAGTCATTACACACTTTAAATCAACACTGCCGCTCTGAGGAACCATTAAATTAGGTATAATTTGTGAATCATCTGTTCATCGCTAATGTATGGTTTGTGATTCACTTAATATACATAATATAAAATAAACACATCAACACCTAAGGCAGAGGGTGATAAACTGTGAAATGTTGCTGCATAATTAGGTTTACTCAAACATCATCTGTTTTCACCAGCAAGCAAAACGCCATAATCTGCCGTTTCTTGAATTGCATGTAAAATAAATCTGACATTAAGGTAAAGCAGTTTGTTTGCATTTAAAAACAATTATTATAAGACTATTATTTTAATTTGTTTAATTTCAGTGTTCCTTCTTCTTAAGTTGTTTCTACACTTGTCTGTGCAGCCACAATGAGTCATCACTGCACAGACAGAAATGTGTTGCTGTCTGTGTCACTGTGTTTTGCATTTCCCATTACTATTCAGAATGAAGAAACCCGTTGTTCCTACTGACCTCACAGAGGATGTCAATTCTGAAACATATCAATAAGTTCAGAAATGGTCAACCAGTCTAAACATCTGTGTCAGACAAAACAGATATCCATTTGGCTCATCATCAGCCAAACAATGAAAACTAATATAAAGGCACAGACCCGAAGAATCAGTAACCGTAATAAAAACCAGCTGTGAAACTAATTTAGTACTTTATTAACAGTATGTATTGTAATGTCATCGTGACAACCAGTTACATTTCAAATGTTGACTGATTGTACTGTTCTTCTGTGTTTTTTTAGGGCAAGAGTGGCGACAAAGTTGGCTTCTTCCCTTCCAACTTTGTGCAGAGGGTCCGGCCAGGAGAGAGAGTGTGGCGGGTTGTCCAGGGCCTTCCTGGCAACCGAGAGAGAGGACACATGGCCGTGAAGGAATCCCAGGTATGCTAATATTATCGTATCGTTTAATGACTTATTCCACTTTTCTTCTTACTCTAATTTATGTTTATACCCCTTAAAGAACTACACTGACATTTTGAATCATTTAGTTTGTGATCATAAGGTTCCATCTATTTGTGGTACCCACAATATCATGTGCAGAGTTGCAGGGGGCTGGAGCCCATCCCAGCACACTCTGGGTGAGAGGCAGGGTACATCCTGGGCAGGGTGTGATCAAAGGATTGGCACCAAAATAATCTCTGTGTCTGTGTGTTGACACTATAAAGCTCATTATTTCCATTTTTACAGACAGACAAACGGTTGTCTTTTTTTAAAGATCACTTTAAAATCAAAGATCACACCAATTTTTACCCACAATGTATGCCCCCCCCACCCCTCAAATGTGTTGTAATGCATTGTCACCATAGTTTACATTTAGAGTTTCTCTTCAGCACAGGTCAGAAAATCTTATCATACACAAATAAGCTGCTGATTACTTATTATATAGTATAGTATTTTTAAATTCCCATTGTTTACCCATGTTTTGTGTTGTTGATTTTTCTTATTATTTCACAATTTATTTCTATTCATAATGAATTCTGAATTAAATTAAGATATACTAAGCATAAATATGTTGAGTAACTGTAGGCAACTGGCACTAACTGTCAGCATGTTCATTCATTCTGTTGGCACTGTTCAAGCATACAAGATTATGACACTACATTAAAGTGCCCATATTATGAAAAAATCACTTTTTCTGGGATTTGGGGTGTTATGTTGTGTCTCTGGTGCTTCCACACACATACAAACTTTGAAAAAAATCCACCCATACTGTTTAGAGTGAGATACGGTTTCTGAATGTGTCCTGCCTTCAGTCTCTGGGTGAGCTGTTCAAAATTGGCACGGCTTGTGACGTCACAAGCCAAAATGAGCAGGCTAACCGCAACCATTAGCTCGTAGCGTTAGCATGCTAACGCTATGGCTAACGCTAGCGTGCTACCTCGTTCTCAATAGCAAAGCACTGCTACAACACACACAAGTTCACCATAATCTACAAAAGAACTAGTTACATGTGTGCCCTCATTTAGAAGTCTCCCAGCTAATTCTGCCTTGTAACTGACCAAAGTTGTAAAAACAGCCTTTCTTTTACTGTCTATGGAGCTAGCTAGCTGACATGATCTACATCTGAGCTACTGGGCATGTGAAGTGCAATCAAAGATAGTACAGAAGAAGAAGAAGAAAAGAGGTCTCACTCTGTAGCTAAAACAGAGACCAGCTGAAAAGAGGATCTGCAGCAGTGAGAGAGAGCACTGCAGTACAACACGAATATGGTGTTTTTTGAAAATTAAACCATGTAAACCTATTCTGGTACAACCTTAAAATACAATTATGAACCTGAAAATGAGCATAATATGGCTGCTTTAAGTCCCATAATTTTCTGTCGAAATGGATATACTTGTTCGCAATTCCTCCATACCCACCTATGTTCTTGAAGATCTATTAATGTGTCAAATTTCTTAAATTTAGAAATATTTTTTTAAAGATAAACCTGGTCTTATATTTCAGAATCTGTTACTTTATTGAAAATAGAGCAACTGAGCGTCTGCCTTCTCCTTTCAGATCTGTGTGGGGAAGCGAGAAGACGGCGAGGTGTTTCTGAGGCTGAGCAGCGGGAAGAAGAGAGGGCTGGTCCCTGCTGACTCCATAGAGGAGATCTGAGCCTCTGTGCTCAAATCACCATCCTTCCACTTCTACTTCCCTCTGGGAGGCACCCATCTTCATATCCCCTCCTCCACCCTGCGCTCGGCAAAACGACAGCCGCAGCCTTTCCAACAAGTCCTGACTAACTTTAACCAAACACACTTCTGCAAAGAGCTGGAACCACAGCCCCCTTGGACATGTGGTTTCCAGTTGATTTGATTTACTTTCTTTAATAGAGTGTAGAGTCATGCAGTAGTCCTGCTCTTAGAAAGGAACTGTTTTTCAGCAGTCTAGTTTTATCTTTCCAATACAAACATCAATTTTTAGTTAGAAAAAGGGTGCACAAGTCAGAAATGCTTTAAATATGCTTGCCAGATGCCAGTTCACATCTTTTTTTCATCCATCTAAAAGATGTCTACCAACGTGGGAGGAGGCTGAGTCCTGTCATGGGAACATGACGCCTCTGTCAGTGTCCTTTTCTTTTTTCTGCCCACTCCACATGTCTCATCCCTATCTGCTCATGTCAGGGTCTCTGGCCTGAGGACTGATATCAGCTAATGGTAGCTACACAACATGAGGCACGTGCCAAGGACAACGACTGCCAGCCAGAGAACACTGCTGCCTTTCAGACAGAGAGGAGAATCAGATGAAAGGAGTAGACACGATCCAAAAAACCTCAGCAGTGTCAGGCTGAGTTTTGACTGCATTCGTCAACTTGAGAGTGCAGAAATCAGAAGATTTTCAAAGGAAATGTGAAGCCTCTGAGGATCTCTACACAGGAAACTTAAACAACCATTTCCCCTGACTTTTTGAGTAAAAATAACAATGAAAATATGGTACAAAAATGCGTCAGCATATTTTTATTTCTGGTAAGAGAGCATAAATCAGCCGGTGGACCCCATGCTCCACAGAAAGGTCAACTCAACAAATTTTGCAAAACAAACTTTTCCTTTTTTCTTGTTTTTATCTATCTACAAGACAGGAACTTAAACCTGAAGGAACTACTGGAAAAGTGTTCCTTGCCTTTTCTTTTTAGTTAATGGCATATCCACACAGGAATACATTTTGGTGCAAAGTATCTTGTTGATAACTCAGCGGTGATTTTCTAGGGTCTAAATCTGTTGTCTTACTGATTTAAGCAAGATGATGCAGGGCAAATCAAAAGGAAGGGAGGTAAAACTTGCGAGTCTCTCTAGAAAAAACAGGGAGGGTGGTCCTCCCTCGTATGGCTGGTTGTTGTGAGCACTGAGCAAGACCTTCCAAGTGTAGCAGTGGCAGTTTCTGTTCTCCTGTTTTCACATAAAGGTGCTTGACGGGCATTAAAGGGTTGTTTTTCTTTCTGCAGAGACCCGCCGAAGAGCTGCAGTGGGTGTTGCAAATGTTGCACAGCATTATTACATGACTTCACTAGAGCTGGAACAGTGGGAAACAAACGGCGGCCAGTCTGCCAGAAAAACAACACAATGGGGATCTTTCTGACCATGACAAGGAGTCTAAGTTTCACTGACAGCTTGGAGGAGGATGCAGGGAAACAGAGGGAGGAGGAGGTGTAGTGAGAGGAATGACATCAGTGTTGAACCATTATGAGTCAGTCTGTGCATGCAGGTAGTGTTGTGCACATGGGTGCACCAGTCATCATTGATCAAATGTCAGCCTGTCATCTCCATCTTCTGCTCCCCGTTTGGCCTCTCTCGTCCTCTCTTTCTTTACTGCTCAGTTATGACATAAAGTGAAGGCATTTTTTTTCTTGTACTGTACATATTGATGGTTTAGACACCTTGTTCCAGAGAGAGGACACTCCACTTGCGTCACGAACATAAAGAATGCAACAGTGGAATGATGGCACTGCAAATGATGAAATAATTTAACTAAATAATGTAACTCGTATGTCTTTCAGACCACAAAGATTAAGCTAATGTGATCCTTCTTTAGTCTACATTTTAATATATGTGAAGGCATTTAGAGACTGTGAGACATAAGCTTCTCTTCTTGTAATGATGAGAATAGCACTTTATTTTGTGTCATCTTAATAAGTTGTCCTATTTGTTGAGGTATCTCCTTCATAGTGATAGCTTTCATATTTAACAATACTTTACCTGCAACTTCACTTCCCTATGGAGCTCTTTGGTCAAAGGGCTGATAGCTTGTCTATGTGCATCAGATTTATAATATATAATATCAGAGGTGGAAAAAAACTGAGAATTACACAGCAGCATAAACAATATGACCATCCTGGACAAAAATGGCATCAGAGCAGAACTGGATTTATGATTTTTACCCATGTAAACACTTTGTTATCTTACATTGTGTCTAGTTTTCTGTAGCATCACATGTTCACACCTTTTAGAATTCAAAATGTTAAGTATGTGTTTGGATGTATTCTGAGTCCAGAGTCATTGGTTGGCCACATACCTTAATAAAAGATATTTACAAAACAGTCTCTGCCCATTTTATGTATGCAGATGACATGATTTGCACACTGGCACATTGAAATATACTGCTGCATGTGTGAATGCTGTTGATCACGTAGGTCTGCATCCAGACAGCACCTAGCCTTTGGTGTTTTTCTGTATCTGTAATTATATTCAAGGCCTGAAACATAGCAGCCGCTCTAATGGCGAGTCTTAGTGGTGTCAATGCATAATGCACCAACCTCTATCTTGAAACACACTGCTCTGCACAGAGGGATGCCAAAACGATGCTGAAAACACAGCTGCAACATAAATATCACGCACTGGCACTGCTGGAGGGAGAGTAATTCAGACCTTTTTATGAAATCACACACTGCGCCATATACCAGAGGAAAAGTAATGACGTTTTAAGCAAACAACAGTCAAATCAAGGAAACCAACACTGATTGGATTTTTTTATTTGTACCAAAAAGGAAAATTTTGTAATTATGCAATTCTCAAGAGTGCATGTTATATAGCCAAGCATCCCGAAGCCAAAAAGTTGCCTTTGAGTAAAAAAACAAACAAAAACATATTTACACCAGAATTTACAATAAGCTGTTGTTGAACTTATTGAGCTCCACGCTGCTGTCACTATTGTACCTATCAATATGTATCAATGACTCGCAACAAGGACAAATCCCCCCTCTTCTGTCATCACCAACCACCCAGACAAAAATCAAGAAAAGATGACACGGTAACTAAAATATTCCAGACCATTCAACAAAATAGTAACAAAATAGACAGTAAACCAAATAAATATATGTACACCGTAAATGACAACACCATAAGCCCATCATACACGTCTCTCCCCAGCACAAAGTTTTTTAGGAGCCCTCCAGAAATTTCAGGAACTTTCCCCATTTTCTAGAATATACATCCAATCTGGCAAACCGTTTATGTGACATTTTTTCAAAAGCCGCCACCCTAGCCATCTCACAAGCCCACTCTTGAATCGACGGCACCCTTTCATTCCTCCATCCTCTTTAAACTCCCATTAAACTAGTCTGGACCCAGCTTCTTATGTGCTTATCCATCCCGTTTAGGATTGACCCATCTCCCAGAACAAATAATCTTGGGCTGAATGGAACATGGATCCCTGCAATCCAACATAGGTTATCATGTATCCCAGTCCAAAATCCCTGGACCTGATCACAGGACCATAGGACGTGAAGTGATTGGCCGTCCTCTGGCTTACATTTACAACAATTTAGTGTGTCTTTCATACCATTTCTAAACAATCTGGAGGGAGTCCAATAGAAGTGATGCATAATCTTGAACTGAATGAGGCGCACCCTCACATCATGTGACATACAGTAGTTTTAATATTCCTACAGATTCTGTCCCATTCCTCATCATCCAGTGTAATACTCAGATCCCTTTCCCATGTCTTTTTGAGGGCTGTCCAGGCTCCATCTCCCAGGTTCTGCATCAATGACAGTTTCTAAATATTTCCTGAACAGGTTGCTCCTTTCCTGAATGATACAACAGACTGAAGCTTGCTAGGCTGAATATGTCTTCATCATGCTTTTAAGCATTTTAAAGGTGTGTTCAAAAGTGATGCAACTCGCACAGACGCACCTTTGCCTCAGCGAATTTGTATTTCCATTTCAATTAACTTTTACATGCAAATGTGCCACCATCATCATTTACTCTTTCTGAACAACACTTTTTTAACCTGCTAATTGCCTGTGTGTGTGTCTCTCTCCTCTAAATCCCGATATAAATTCTTCTTTCTTCGAAAGCAAGTTTAGTGCTACTGTAAGTGCTTTGCATTATAAGTTGGAGCAGAGATGTCACTGTTTTACATCATGTAAACTTCTGCTTTCAAGTGTAAACACACTGAATTATTACCATGTAAAGTACAGCGTTAGCTTCAGAATACTTGGATTATGCTGCTGACGGATGTTGAAATAAGAGATCGGCCTTTTCTGAATAATTAGTCCACATTCTGACATGGAGCTGCACTTGTTAACTAATGTTTTGACATTACAGTGAATAAAAAATGCCAACATTTTCATTTTTGACTGAACGTTTTACTTTTAAGGCCAACTGTACTAGTGCATATGTTTGATTTTTGGCTATAAATTTGGCTTTGTTTGACATCAGCTAAACAATAACCGGTGTCTTGACAGGAGGGATTTTCGGTTGGTTGATAAACGGCTGAGTTTCGCCACCAACAGTGGCTGCTATACCTCTATTAACACTTGACACTGCTTCCCATCTGCTGTGACTCAGAGCACGGTGTCCTCTGTAGCTGATGAAACTTTGCCAGTGTGTGGAGGAGCGTTGTTGAACACTTCCATCTTAGTCTCCCTCTTCTAATCCTCTCATTTCATTTTCCTGGCTCGATCTGCCTCACCCAATCACTCCCTGTCTCCTTTCCTACATTGACTTTACAGACATTGATGCAGACCCTCAAACTCTCCCCTGTCTTTCATTGTCTCACATAATCTTCTGGCTCGTCTCTCTTTATGTCCCTTTCCTCCTATCGTTTCTGTCACTGCTTTCATGCCGCTGTCTCTCTTTCTTGCGTCAGTCTGGCTCTAAGTTACTCTTGAAAGAAGCAAACCAGGCAATGACCTTACCTCTTTTTTTCCCAGCTCTTGTTTTGAAATTTCTTATGATTGAAGTTATTGTAAGGAGGCTCTAACTGGACTTGCCTCATCTGATTTGATTATGGAGAAATACCTGAGAACGTGAAGCTGCTGAATGTAAAATTGCCTATTAATAATGCCTCATTTCTGCTGGCATGCTCCAGCCCAGCTTGGCCATAATCACAACTTTCTAAGGTAGTAAAGCGACAGGAGGGGGACAATTATGGCTGGGTGTAAATGTTTATTTATTCCTGAAATCTGGCCCAGTGTCATATCTGACCAACCCTGCACAGACCCTGCAGGGGTTTACTTGTGCTCCTGTATTATAAATGTCCACTATCATTATTCAGAATGTCCCCTGCTGTTATTATTACGTCTCATGACCTTTCGCTGTGCCTCCAAGTGTCAGGACTAACACTGCCTCTGCGCTTCCCGTCCCGGTCCAGGTGAACAGAGAGCCATAACATCAATAGAGACAGGCAGAAAGCGAGAGAGAGAGAGAAACTGAGAGAGAATCAGATGCTGTTCTGAGCATTGTGTCCCCCGTCTTTTTTTTTCATCCATGTGGCTCATTTGAGTTAACATCAAAATGTTTGTGCTGTAGGTTCCAGTGTGGTTTGGGTGAGGACCAGAATCACAATATGAAGGAAAAGAACAAACAAAATCTAGTTTTGCTTGACAGCTGAGCATCTTCATCACCAGGATCAGCAAATGTTTATATTTTGCTCTTCTTTACCTTTATATATATATATATATATATATATATATATATATTAAAAAAATGTTCCTTAAGTATGCCAAAAATCAGAACCAGGATTTGATAAAAAAAATAATAATCAGTATCAGATACAGAATTTACAAAAACTAAATAATACCCAAACCTAATCCCTCATTTGCACAAATGACAGCAATGTAAGCTACAATGAAAAATTAATTACAGTTACAATGAGTGGTGTTTCATGTGGAAAAGTTGCATATGTTTATTTACCATTTCCTTCTTCAAATCCAGAGCAAAATAGATTTCAATCCACCCCAACTCCAACACACACACACACACACACACACACACACACACACACACACACACACACACACACACAGAGAGAGAGAGAGAGAGATAGGCTCTCCCCTCCTTGGTGTTTCTTTTTATAAGTATGCAATTTTCACACTTTCTGTTTCTATAGAGAGGAAGCGAGCGGTTATTGAAGCAAAGCAAAGCAAATCACAACGAAAGCAGCTGTCAGGGGAATCCAATTACAAAAATAGGGGTGATTAAATGAATAGTCATTCTAAAAATAGGGGTAATCACAGGTTGCTAAAACACACACACACACACACACACACACACACACACACACACACACACACGTACAGACCTGTCACTGATGTTGGCTGACAGAAACATAAAGAATTATTTCTTCAGCTGCAAGTAACATACCATTACCCTTTCTACTTCACCCACACAGGAACTAATGCAGTGCAAAAATGTGTCTTTGACACACACACACACACACACACACACACACACACACACACACACACACACACACACACACACACTTAAATAAATATAGAGTATGGGCAGATAGAGAGAAATAGAGTCAAAAGCAATTTCTAATGCTCTCAGTGTTAAATATATAGTTTACAGATGGCACATGGGCGGGGTCGAAGTTCATTATTGTTTTGCAGTTACACTCCCGTTTCCTCTCCCTGTATTACACATAACAGAAGAACACAGAAAAAGGTTATAAAAGTACAGTGGCTGACAGGGGCAAACGCACTGCAACTTAATGAAACACACGCAAATAGACAAAACACAAGCAAATTAAGAAAACATCTTCATAAATTTGACAACACATGCGCAGCATTTAGCAAACGCGCTGCAAATACACACAACACAACCAAATAGTTTTTGCATCGTTTGTGTATTTGCAGCGCGTTTGTGTATTTGGTTGTGTTGTGCATGTGTTGTCAAATTAATGAAGGTGTTTTCTTAATTTTCTTGTGTTTTGTCTATTTGTGTGTGTTTCATTAAGTTGCAGTGCATTTGCCACCTGTCGGCCACCAACAAATGCCAACACTGGACAGTCTTGTAAAACAAACAAAAGACACACACAACATGCTCTAAGTGCCAAAGTCCCAAAAGAACAAATTTGGAGAAGAAACAAAATCCATGCCAAGTTTTGTTTTGAAGTGGTAAGTGAGATAAAAGGACGATAAGCGGTCCCTTTTTTTTATCTCACTCACCACTTTAAAACAAAACTTGTAGAAGACATGATACCTCTGTCTTTCAAGCAACATGGGCATGTAAATCAGGGATTACCGAGCTGTGTGACAAAGCAGCAGAGAGCCATCAGAAAGATAAACTAAGTTTTGGGGGAGATTGGACCACTGGTCAATTTTGCTTTTAAGAGAGAAGAATATAAACATCATCATTCATGTGTCCGGTGGATTGTTTGCTCTGGTGCTCTCAATGCTTACAGTTGAGCATACATCAAGTTTGGTGACTGCTAGTTAGCCTTCTATCTCAAAAGTTTGAAAATTAGATTTGAAATTTAGCAGCTCCAAAGCTAAATGATAATACCATATTCTAGGTCTTTTATTGTGTTATTTTATTCGGCATAATTCTGGCAAGATGCTTGCACACTGAATTGGAGTGCTTTAACTGCTAACTGCTCCTCTATGTACACCAGCTAGTCTCTAACTCTGTCTGTCTTCTTTTTGGTGCTGAGCAGGAAGTGTTCAGTGGGTTTTTAGAGCCTTTAACTGAAAAGAGTCCCTTGCTGCAGCAGAATACAACGCTAAGAGAGTGAACCAAAACAGTAAAGTTGCGGCCGGACAGCTAAACAATGAGCTGAAACTCATTATGAAGCTCCATAAAGCAGAGTCGAGATTCAGGTGATAATTCTCTGTATAAACATATTGATTATAATAGCCGTAAGTCATTTTAAATAAAATGCAAACAAGTCACAAAAAATACTAATCAATACTAAGCAAACATGACAATTACCAGCTGCTTTGAAGCTGAAAGATTGTACATGGACATAAATTAATGGTTATTTGTCTTACCAAAAAATACATTACAGTAAGCCTATATTTCAAAGAATGTATAAACACAAGCGTTCTTCTGATAACAAGACTCTACAGCTCTGTGAGGCTGCCAGTAGATCATAAATGTGAAACTCTAATTCATTGTCTGGGAACCATGAATGCCTGCACAAAATATTGTGTGTGAATACATCAAGTAGATGTTACGATTTATAACTGAATAAATGGGAACTTTGCCCTTCTGGTGGTGCTACAGGAAAGATCAGAAGATCATCAAAGTCGGTAGTACTCATCCTCTGGGGACCATGACTGTCGTGGCAATCAATCCAATAGTTGTTGAGATATACAGTATCAGTCTGGACCCAAAGTGGCAGACAGACCTGCATTGCCATCCCTAGAGCCATGCCACTAAAAAAATAAGCTTTCTTACTTTGAAAAAGGCAAGCCACATTCTGCATGTTCTCTTGACAACATGCATGCTAAAATGTAAGATTACCGGAGTCAAATTCCTTGTTTGTTTATGCATACCTGGCCAATAAAGCTGATTCTGATTCTGAAGTATGGAGCACTAATCAACAATAATCTAACCGCAATACATGCATGATTTAGTAGATTTGCTTCACTCACCATCCAAAAAAAACTATTTTAATCTATTGAGTGGCTGATAAAATTTGAACATTCACTTGCCATTTGGCTGGTGGACAAAAAAGTTCATTTTTAACACTGCTGAGGAGGCTGGCTGTGAATGTTTCTTAGCAGCAGAGCCAAGGTGGCTCATTGTCAACAATACATCCTGCCAGTAGAGATACAGGATGGACAGGCAGGCAGAAAGGCAGACAGACAGAAAGACAGACAGGTGGCTGGGGAGGTCAGTCGCTCCATGACCAGACAGGAGTCAGAGGTTATTACAGACATGTTGATTGGAAGTGACTGACAGGCGAGGAGGGAGATAGGCAGGGCAGCTTTACCGTCCCTCTGTGGAAAATAATACCACAAGACGTTGGTCTGACTGTGATTCAGCACTCTGTCAGTAATGATGACTGATGCTTCAAACAGGCTACTGACTCATCAGTCTTCTTCAGTGTCTCATGCCCGGTGTACTCTGCCCCTGATCAGCGCTGATTAGACTAACATGGACGCCACGCTCCTGTGAATCAGTGATTGCCCTACATTTGTTTAACACATTCTCCCTCTAATTAAAGTCAACTGTGACTCTGCATCCCCCCATACACAAACACACACACACACACACACACGCACGCACACACACACACACACACACACACACACACACACACACACACACATGCACACACACACACACGCACACACTGCATGATATGCCCTATTAATTAAACATGAGCTTCACCTGCCCCACTGAGCCCTTTTCCTCTCACTTTCTTGTTGCTCTTCTCTCTTTCTCCCCAAGAGTTTGTAGCCAGAGGCATCACTCGTGGCACACACACACACACACACACACACACACACACACACACACACACACACACACAGATATGAGTGCTTATAGTGAACAATTCATGTCATCCTTCTCTCTACACAGCTGACCTTTACTTTAGTCGACACATAGATGAAATTAAACTGTGAGCGCCTGGTGATGATGAAGAAGAAGAAAAAGCAGTCCACTGTTTCTCAGAGCCTGAATCTCAGTCTTAAGACTATTTTCTTTATACAATCAATTAAAATGCAGATGTATAATTTACATTACAGCCATGAGGACAGTCAGTAACATCAATTAACTCCATTTCATTCCTATACTTTATAATGATCTAATTGAATGTGTTTCTTGAACTACTGTAGATTTATCAGCCCTAAAAGTAAAATCTGAGATAATGTCACTGCATTTAGGCCTACTACTTTCAAACTTACTATTTTCTATTTTGCCCTATTTTCCTATTCTGTGCTTAACTTCCACTTCATTTGATCATTGCTGAATTACTTTTGCTACTACGATGACTCAATTTCACCTAAGGGATCAATAAGGTTTATTTCATGTGAAACTGCATATGAAGCAGGCTTCTCTCAGACTGCTGGTTTCATGTTGTTGTAACCTTTTCCTCCTCTCATGCTATTCAGCTCATGTAAACTAATCATTTAGGATTACATGGCTGGTAATTGAACACACTGTGTGCATTTTCCTTTACGATGAGAGCAGGAGCAGGTTAAAATCAATCAGTGACTCTGCACGTTTCAAACATGGCAGACACTTTGACACACAAACTCCAGCTTAGAAAAAATTTATATCACCAGGAGAGAGATAGGTTGGCAGCTTTGATAAATGATTATAATGGGCGGAATTTTTGACCGGTCATTGTAAAATGTTGTAAAACAAGGTAGCTGTCACATTTCCTGATTGCTCCCTTGCAGCATTTATAATTACTGGTGAGGCTTGACTGGAGCACAAGACACTAATCGAAAGCCAGGCTTTGATTGATGAATTTGCAAACATGGTGAATATTAGGAAGTAAGGGCAACGTTGGATGATGTGATGTCAACAAAAGGAAGTGCAATCAACCATAAATTGTGGTCTCTGTTAATCATGTCTCATCTCAGGCAACACAGATCACTGGTTAAGAAAATCACATCTAATCTGATCAAAATGACTCTGATAGTCTGTCAAGATAAATCATGTCAGTGTCTCATTTTCAGAGACTCCTTTTGTGAGCATGACTGTAAGTTTTTCTTTACCTGCATGCATCATGTGACTCACTGCAATTCATTTTAATCCAGTGCTGCAGAACTACCCAAGTACACAATGTAATTTGCACCATACCAGGACACAAAGCAATTTGTTATGCAAAAAAAGGATATATAACCATTGTCACTGTATCTGCCGTGACAGAGAAATATACTCACCTTATTGTGCCCTCTTCATGGAGTCTTTTCTACACAATTTTTCATGAGGACAGGAAGGGAAACAAATTGCAGATGCAGACAAAGGAAGCACGGGAAAAATTGCAAGTTAATGTTTTGCCATGAAAATTACCCCAATAGAAGTCAGAGAGAAGCCCATGAAGACAAACAGCAGAGAAGCAAAGGAGAGCTTTGATGTATATGATTTGACAGTATTTAATGATCGAGAAAAGATGATAGACAGCCTACTGCTAATGGTAGGTCACTGAAGGACGTTTACAATAAAAGGACGAAAGGAAAAGATCAGTGATACCGATAAAAAACAATGTACCCGACAAAGCAGTCAATTAAGAAGTGGTCAAGCCGAGGGAAAAGCTTTTTCTCTGAATTCACAGCTCCCGACATAACGTCAAAGGAGTCTTAAAACAGACACTATCAATCTACAGTTTTTTAGATGATTTTCAGCATCCTGGACACTGCTGTGCCTGCTTCAGTTTCCTAGGAACTGGGACCTCATGCTCAGCCAGTTTTGAGAACCCATTGAATTTGCATAGGCAAATTTTGCCAGCATAGATAAAGATCCACTGTGCCACTATTTGTGTGTGTCCGGAGTCTCTTTCTGCTGCTTTTGGTTCAATAGCTAAGTTGTATGTGTGTCATGGATTTACAGCATCATTAACTTTGACTGAAGGCAGGCAACCTATAACAGCGGGAGGCAAAACTCGCCCTTTCAGACTGTTGAAACATTTATGAAGGAATATACAATCATCTAGATGTAAAAGCTTAGTGAGGTAAAAGGCAATGGCATGATCGCTTGAGCACACTAATGCATTACGTTTGTCCAAAGGTTAGTGTTGAGGACTGAGGCAAGTACTGTACAGGGTTAATTTTAAGGACTATAAGGTCATGTTGTTCTCTTGGCAGGTTGGAGCAGATGTCCTTATAGAATAATACAACAGGTAGCCTACGTATTTGGTGTTGATATTCACCAGGTTCATGTCATTGATCAAATAAAACTGGACCGCAGGTGTCTCATCTGTGTGTAAGTAAAGCTTCAGAGGTTAAAAGCTGAAATGTCATCCCTAAAGTCCCAATCTATTTTTTTTAGCTGTGCTAGCAGCATGGCTCTAGGGATGGTCAGTCCACCACTTTGGTCCAGGCTGAAATATCTCAACAACTATTGGATGGATTGCCATGAAATGGATGATTTGTAATAACTTTAGTGATCCACCTGACATTGATTAGGTCAAAATTCCAATTTACTCTACTTACAATACTTGAAACTGATGGCATCCCCCATCAGCCTCAGCTGTGGTTTGTATTTAGTGCTAATAATCAAATGTAAGCATGCTAACACGCTAAAAGATGGTAAACGTTGGCCACATTGTAGCCTACCTGCTTATCGCATGTTAGCATTGTCATTTTGAGCATGCCGACATTAGCTCAAAGCACCACTGTGCCTTTGTGCAGCCACACAGGGCTGCTTGCATGGCTGTAGACTCTTAATTCTTCTTTGGAGCGATGGCTTCAAAAGCAACAGAACCAACATTTCAAAACACAAGTTGTTCATCATTCATCATGTTCATTTATCTTGATTTTGAACCCATCTTCTACCATCAGTCCTGGCACAAACCTTCTGTCAGCTCAGGTTCAGGTGAATGAAAGCTTTATGATTTGTTTTCTTGTGGCAGTGGCCTTGCTAATATCCAGACTCATTAAACAAGGTTCCAACATTTACACCTGTACAGAAAGCTCCCTATCTTATGCTTATTTTGTTAATCCTGTCAGTGTAGCAGGCATGTAGTTGTGTTGCAGCTACGAAAAGCTCTCTTCAAACAGGGCCATGGGAAAAGGGAGAAAAGGGAGGGGAGAAGAGGTTTTGGGTCATCTATTCTGGAGGAGCCAGGCTAAATTAGGGCACGACGACTGTATACGGTTAACCTACTTCAATTCATCTCCTTGTTTCGGGATTTTCTCAAGCAAGCTTTTCTCCTTCGGTGACTGCCTGATTTTTTCCCCTGTATGTTCTGTGAATAAGAATGGAAAAGAGAAATGTGGGTTACTACTAAAATTGGAAAATTGTCCCGTGTGGAATAAAGGATAAGACTGTATTAAAAAACAACACCACAAACTAGTTGTGTTAGCAACTAAAAGCTTCAGAGAAGTATTAATTATAGCGCTACTATAATAAAAACATATCATCTATGTTGTTTGTTTTGGAGGAATGCACTTACAATTTGTTTATGACTTCTAAAGCTATTGTTCCTATGGAGGTTGATGCAGTTATTTTAACTCGTTTGCACAAAAGTGTATAGTTGGATCACAACAAAGAACCAACCATCTATATTGTTTCCTGGCAGATCTGTAAAAGTATTACAGAGAAAGAGCTCCAGTGTCACGATTTGTTCTGTTGGTGGTAAAAGCAAAAAGTTATGTTATTTACTGGACATTAGTTGCATCATTTTGTTGCTTGTGGAACCACTCAGTGAGTACTTGTTCATGTAGGTCGAGGCAATTTTTATCTAAGCTGACGTCACTGGGATAAAAATGGTTCACAGCAGAATCAACATGATTCTGAAGTGTTTTATTTGTGCATTTTTGCTCTTGAGTGGGCAAACAACCAGGGAAATGTATACCACCTACTATTATCGTAAAGCTGCAAAGATAAGATTTGGGTTAATAGACCTAAATGTTTTTTTCAGCCTGTTTCCAAGTGTGGATGAAGCAGAGAAGTGTCCCATCTCCACAGATACACTATTAACTGTCAAAATGAAATCATTTCTCTTTTACTGCTTTTTGAAGCCACTGGCAGAATAAGGTAAAGTGTGACCATTTGCATAAAGTCCATACAACCTGATTATTGAGGCTTTTCCTTTATTTTAGACACTAATTATACATTCCTGTAGATAAACTGCCAACATCAGCAGCCAAAATCCATTGCAGCTTTGGCATCACAGATGTCCACTGTTGATTTGCATTAAACTTTTCAGCCCTGTCAAACTTTAGTTAGTCATTAGCACAGTCCATAACACAGAAGCCAATGAAACAGCTCACATTTGATTAGAAACGTGAGGACTCATTTAATTTTTTCCACATACATGAGACTGGTGTAATGTATGATAAAAAAAAAACAATAGTGATTACAAACATGTTTAATAAAGTGAATTGTTTTGTCACTGGATAAAATGTGTATCTCATATCTCAAGGAAATAAAAACTTCATTTTCCCCAACTGATTGATTTGCTGTTTCCGTAGGGCCACAACTACTCTCTCTGTGCCATTACAGGGCACGTATAAATACAACTTTTTTTAAATCCATCATTCACCTATTAAATCAGGGCTATTCAGGCAATCATGAATGTGAAATGTTCCATGCTGTGATGGTATTGTTGCGAATTTTCTTTTGTGCTGCTCTCTGATGCACATGTTGCAAACATCAAACTTGGCATGTTACACCAAAGGTCATGCTCACTATGCAGATAATTGGCATGGCCTTTCCAGAGAGTCAGAGAGTGATGGTGAGGTTTGTGGTTAACCATATGTGACTCACTTTGATAGTGTTGCTGGTACGAGTCCAGTGCTTCGCCCCTGTGACACCAGGCAGCGTCATCACTCTTATGTAGTCTATATCCTTCGCGTTCCATTTCCGGGATTGCTCCGGTGCTGCAGGAAATTCCGCTGGATGCATGTATTTTCCATTTCCTTCCGCTTTCTTTGTATTGGAATTTTAAATTTGGTGGATTTATGAGGACTGTTGTTGACTGCTCCTCGGATCTCTGCATGGTAAATTGAGACAGCTATAGCTAGACTCTGTCCAATCTGAGTTTTCTCTCGCACGACTATTTTGCAGCAGCTCTGTGCGGAGTTTTGCACCGCCCATGACAATTGTGATTGGTTTAAAGAAATGCCATTAAACCAGAGTACGTTTTCCTCCCATCCCTGAATGCTATGTGGAGTAGCCAGACCCTCCTTTATGGCACCAGTGGAACATCTCACTCAAGTACTTTTCACACCTGCTGAACACCTTCTAACACATTGCCTTGTTTTCTAAAATCCCCACTGACAAGACAAGGAACACAACAAACATTTGAGAACTGTGTTGCATCACCATAGAAACAAATCCATCCTTTTAAATTCTTGCGCAGCTGAGAAGTGTTGACTTCGAAAGCCTTGCAACACATCCAAAGCAATGCCACGATCTTAACAGGCACTCTGTGTCTGATTGATGCTTTTATCTGCACTTTTGACATTTCACAAAGGAGATATACAATAACTACAGGCCAAGCCAACATAATTATGGATGTGAGACACTGCTAGCTGTTGAGGCATGTGTTTCTGTTGAGTAAAGCGGTGCGCAGACCCTTCAGTTCAACAGAGCTTGTAGGTCAGCTGTTGTAGGATAGGGTAATGTATGGTACCTAAAGAGGCAGAGCAGCAGCTAGTGAATGAAGGAAGGTCGCCTGAGGCTGTGAAGCCAAGAGAATGACCTTTGGAAGAGCAAAGAAAAGCACTGCAGTGAAGACACTGTCCGAACTCAAACTGACAGGCTGTTGCAGAGCTTAGCTAAAGCTTTGAAATGGACTCTGCCTTGCTCCACTGGACCAGAAACTACATTAATTGTTAAACACAAAATGGAGCTATTTAACAGAACTCTTGAAAAAAAAAAAAAAAAAACTTTTACATTTGGAAACTCTTGATTTTTTTTCTACAGGGTAATTTCTTACTGTAAATAAACACTAGAAATGTTGTTAAAAATCATCTAGGCCTACTAATAATACCAAGTCTTCCATTTGTACACTTTTTTTTTTATATCTAATCTAAACGGCAGTAAAATGTGACACATCAGCCTTCAAGCTTGTTTGATGTTCAGGCCTGGCTGCAAACTTAAGATGCAAGGATTAGTCACTTAGTTAGCTTTACCCATCCGCAGCCTTCGCTCAAGCAGATACATCTCTTTGGTCACCCCAAAAGCCCACACCTCCTTTGGCCACCACTCCTTCCAGTTCTCAGCTGCAAACGACTGGAATGAACTTCAAAAAACCCTGAAACTCAAAACCCTTATCCCACTAACCGCCTTTAAAGTACTTCTGTCTGAGCTCCTGTCCAATCACTGTACGTGCCAACTGTTCTCCAGTATTCATGCACTGTTTTGCACACCCTTATTCCATTATCTCTGTCATGCCCCATTGCATAGTTGCACATCTTCACCTGCACTGCTATCATATCTGTTTACGCTCTTTTGCACTTTTCCATCTGCCCTGGCATGCTCAACTCTTACTCTTCCCACCAATGTTGTCATACAATTTTTGCACATCTACTGACCTACATCACTAACTAGACTACAATTTGCACTAACTGTATATTGACTCTTTACATTTCAGCATTCATATAGACTGTCTATTCATTTATATTGTTTTATTACCATATCACTTTCGCATATCCATCGACTTACTTATACCTCACTTTGCGCCAGCTTTGTAATGCCTACTTAATCTGTATTTTATGTAGCCTATTGTATTCTGTATTTTTGCACGCTTATGCTTTGTTGGCCAGGTCACCATTGCAAATGAGAATCTGTTCTCAACGGCCTACCTGGTAAAATAAAAAATAGTCAATTGACAGAAAATAAATTGGAAAATATTTGGATAACTCACAAAAATAATCTGGTTGCAGCTGTTATGAGTTGCTGCTTCTCTGTTTTATCATAAATGAATTATCAGTGTTCTGGGTCTTTAAAATTAGGTTGTGTTCCTACATTTCCCTTCAATTTAAGCCCTATCCTCCCACAACATTTTTTTAGGGTTAGGGGTTACGGTTAAGGTACAAATTTATGAAAAAGGAAATGTTGGAAAAATCTTAGAAATATGAGAATTGTGGGAACATAGGGTCTAATTTTAAGTAAATGAAATAGCTAAAATCAGCCCCATATCTTAACTACGTTATATTAAAATGCTGTTTACACAGTAAAGTATGCATCAAATGGTACAATACATAATAGAACTCTGACAGCCATTTCACCTGCATAGTAACTAGGCTAATTTTACTAATACTTCCAAGTAAATTTGTGTAAATGTTCATGAGCCCTGAGTCTAAACTGCAACAGCTTAACTAGTTGAACAATATTCAGAAAATGTCAACCAATATGTGAAGCCAAAGTGAGCACAAAACATGGATGCTGGAGGAGAACAGTTTTGAGTGTGCCAACAATGAAATGAGACTGAGCAAGCAAGTAGTCCTGGAGATGATACCTCTCCAGCAGCTGCTCCTGATGGGCAGACCTCCAGCACTGTTTATCCACTCAACATGAAACCGCATTCAAGCCACTTTGATCAAAATGTAACTCATTTTATTGGGTCAGCAAATGTCGTTACAAAATAAACATTCCAATTAAGATCTGTTGTCTTAATGAACTAGAATTCAATGTTTGAAATTCTCAAAAGCTTGACATACTAATCAATGTGTCAAGTGACATTCATTTAATTACTTTGAAATTAAAATATTTTAATGTACGTCATCTACATTTAAAAAAAAAAAGACCCAATTTCTCAAAAATGTAAGAAAAACCGTACAACTTAAAAGCCTGCACAGATTTCAGGAAGTTCAAACTTAACAGTCAAAATGCGCTGCTAGTCTGGATTGATTTTTATTTAACCTTTTAGTGGTACGACCTCAGGCTTTTCCAATGGGCGAGGCTGTTTCATACCAAACAGATTGCGCAGGTTGACTTCTGGGTCAACATAATGAGGGATCTTGCGTTCATTGAAGAGGCCTGCAAGGTTGGTTTCCACTTTGGCACGTCGGGAGATCCGCATTCGCAGGGCAAAGAGGCCACGCAAGTTTTCCTCCACAAGGGGCAGATGGTGTCCATCCAAACGCTTCTGCCAGGACTTCTTAGGCCGCTGACGTTTCTAAACAAATAATGGAATAATGTTTTTGCAGTTTGACGCCAACTACATCGTTTGAAAACACTTGGTAGAAAGTTAATTTTCTTGAACACAAAGTCATGTAAAGCCCCAACCCTCTCAAGAGTCTTGATTTCAACAGGCTTAAAGAGGAATCCAAAATCAGTCCCGTGGCCAGATAGCTTTAGAGCTCACAGCTGTGTAGTGCTTTAGTCCACATCTGCACTGTTGAATACTGACAATACAGACTTACCTTCAGAGTGGTGGCGCTTGGGTCATGGCGAAGCAGGTGTCTCATCATACTCTCCTGTGTAATAGAACCAAGCCATTATGTAATATAACACTGGTTGAAACTTTTGTTCAACACAAAATGGCAGTGAAATGTGCAGAAATCATGTCACTCTGTTGTTAACACTAAATTAGAATTACTTAGGATTGGATTTGGCATTTTCAAAAGTTACATTTTCTTGACTTAAGTGTCAGATTTGGAATATTAATGCTGTTCATTAAATGACAGTTGTGCATCATGCAAATTACCCAAGGTAATTTAAGATCTCCTTAGTCTTTGAATGCAAAGAAAAACCTGATATTCTGATATATCTCCTCACAAGGACCAGTAATAGACATGTTACTTACCCGCATAGCAAACATGCGTGGGCAGTCAGGGAAGGAGCATCTGTACTTGAGGAGCTCGAGGTGCACCTTGCGGATGTGGTGTTGCAGGTTAAAGGTTGTAGAGAAGTAAGCCTGGCACTTGTCCCTGGGACAAACCAGCACGGGCTTATGGGAAGCGTGGATGCGTTTGTGCCTCCGCAGAGCATCCGCTTTCTTAAACACCTTCTTACACGCTTGGCATGTGAATGTGGCTGCAACACATTTTCAAAATGTAAAAAAAACAAAGGCAAAACATTTAGGATGGATTTCAGTACATTTGTACTATAACCACAACATATTTACCTGGATGTTTGGCCATGTGCTTCTGAAGTTTCCCCCAGGTATGTTCTAACACCTGGCAGTTGGCATGAGGGCAGCGGTAACCTGCACGGACCAAACAACGGCAATGAGTTTATCAGGAAATCAAAGGCTCATCACCAGTTGGCTCTCTTGTGGGCCCCTTTGAGCAACCATACCAGACATGTCATACCCTGAAAGAAGTAACTTCGAAGCACAAAAGGTCACATGCAAATGTAGGGACAAAGACGAAAGAACCCTTACTAAGATTGAAACAGACCAACCTGTGTGCTTCTTCTCATGGGCTTTGCGGGCGATATGGGAGTCGAACGTGGCAGAGCATCCATCCTTCGAACACCTAAGTACCCCACCAGGGACGGGCAGAGGAAAAAATAAATTTAACCAAGTCAACTGGGGCCACACCCACTCATTTATCTCTGCTGGAACCTGTACTCCGGCATCAAAGATCTAACTAAAAATGGCAAGTGCATAATCTTTGACAGGCTCGCCACACGCTTTTACACTACAGCTAAATCTATGCCATCTTTTGAGATGTGTACTACAGACATACTTGGACTTAATAGGCACGTCATGCTCCTTTAAGTGCAGTTTAAACTGTCTGCGTTTTTTGAAGGTCAAGGAGCAGTTTGGCTGGTTGCACTGTGGAGGAGAAAACATCAAATTTTCAAGACTTGGAAACTGGCTATTCAACATCAAGAGACATGACTTTTAGAGGATGCTGTTATGTGGCATTTTGGCGCCATCTCGTGGATACATGTGTGTACTAAGACAAACCTTGAAATACTTGTTTTTGTCTCCGTGGGCGTAGAGCACGTGTCTTTTCAGCTTGCCTGCATGGAAGAAACTCTGCGTGCAGCCCGCGAATTTGCATCTGCATAAAGCACAGTTAAAGTGAGGTTGTAGGCTAGTTGTGAGGAGCAACAGGAGCCTACAAATGTGACTTCTTGTGACTTACTGGAATTGCTTCACCCCTCCGTGCTGAAGCATGTGGCGGCTCAGGTGGGATTTTCTCGAGAAACGACGACTACAGCCGGCAATTGTGCAGAGACACGGGCGCTGTGGGCAATTGGTAACGGTTCAACAATAAGCCTACAACTTCAAGTAGCATATAGGCTATGCACTTTTTTTTTTAAATAGTTACATAATGGGGTCTTTATTTAAAACATTTTGAACATTTATGCAGTAGCTATCTTTTTCTCACCGCTCCGGTGTGCACCGTCTCGTGCTCTTTCAGTCTCCACTGTCTTGTGAAAGTCGCTCCACAGTCAGCGTGGGCGCAGTTGAACAGCCGCAGCCGTGGACCGCCAATAGGTTTCTCATTGGGCACACCATTCATTTTCCTATATCTTATGAACACTTCTCCGAATAAGAAATGTATGGGAAAGGCCGCCGGTTTTTTTGCCTGTCTTATAGCCTATTGAAATAACCTAATTTCTTAATTGGCAACGTCGGGTCACCAGCAGTGTTCACTGATTCAACGCTTTGCAACTCTCAAAAAGTACAGCTGAAACTAATTAACCTAATTGCACTGCTAAGCTCAGCTGTGCAAACAAACGTGAAACGAGGGCAAGCCAACACATGCCTACCGACTACTCAAAGCCAGACACTTGTTACCTGTAAGTGTTACATGATAAGCTGTAAAGTAGGGTAGTTTACAGGAGACATGATGAAGAGGAAACAAAAACAGTAATATGTTTAATAGCCTGATTGATGATTGCTGAGATTTTAAACTACATATAGGCCCTGTGTGTGGGCGTCAGTCTACTAGAGCCTGTAAACTATGACAAATTACTACATGACTTATTTTCCATAAAATCCTAAATATGTCCACTATATTTCTCATAATAGTGATTGATAAAATGCTGTTAACTCGCCAGTGTGATAAATGACATGAAGAGAAAAAAAGCACAGCATGATATACAAAACATTAAAAAAAAAATGATGATAGCAATAAATATGAGTCAACATAGAAATATGACTTTCAGCTAACATGTCATAAGTCTTTCAATTAATTTTCTGTAAGTGTGATACAGCTATTCACACAGTAGAGGGCAGGGTGACTGTGCATTTGGTTGACTGTACACTTTTCACATTTACTTTATAATAGATATCTTTAATGAGTAGCTAAGTCCCACTGTCTCTCCTCACTCTGCAGCAAATATAGCCTGTTGAGCCAGATACATAGTGTATCTGATATTTCAAATATAGTAGAGAAATGGCCTTGTATCTTTCTCATTTGAAGTCAAAGATAGTACAGATGTTAAACCCTCTGTTATCAAAGATTTTGTCTGAGGAACAGACATCTAAGAAAACTTTTTGGCAATAGCTGCTGTAAATGGAGACAGTTTATTCAAGTAGTCATTCTTATACATTCCTAATTCTTTTAGCCCTCTTCAGGGTTCCCTTAAATTTCTTAGACCCCACAGGAACCACTCGTACTAATGTCCAAGTGAAACACAGCCAGCATATACTCTGCTGCCCTGACTCCACACAATTTTTGTTACTCAGCTGTACCACTGCTGAATACTTAACTGACTACACCAGTATACTGTGGGATAAGATTTTTTTTTTTTACATTATTATTCATGAAAAACCATAAAAGGCATAGTGGTGATGTTTGAATTCAGATTAACAGTAGGCCAGTCTGAACTGAATTGGTGTCTGTTTTGAGTTTGATATCTAAAATTTCTATGCAGCCTTCCTATTTTTGGGGAGGAGGGACAGGATGAGCACATATTTGGCCCTTTGATGCCACACTCTTCCTGCTGCTCTCCCCCTATATTACCCCCCACTATCTCTTGATACATTTTAGTCCCAAAGGGGAGTAGATGAAATATTCAGAGGGGGCTGTCAGTGCACAATGTGCCTCCATTAACGGGATGTGTTGCGGGATGGCTGCTCAGCTGGAAAACTTAACCTGGAACGAAGGAAGCAAACCCTGCAGGTCACAGGGCTGAGACAACAACACATAGAGCACTGTCTGCAGGTCTTCACTTACAAGGTTTGATTGATCTATGGTTCCTAATAAGAAGCCAATTACTGGTGTACTGGTACACTTTTGGACATTTATAATTAAATTCATAAATCACACAGGACCTGTCATGTTTACCTAAATCACTACCATATTACTAAACGTGTTTCCAGTGTAGATCTACACAGTAATATGTTTATATTGATCATATATTGATTACGTGTTACATATTCTAACTTTCTTAAAGGGATATTTACAGTATTTTTATGATGATTGGCTGGTCATTTTGGTGATTACCAATGTACCGATATTGCATGCTTTGAATGAAGATGCCTGAAAAAACTGCTTTATCTGTCCAGAATCTGTTCTGCTTAATTTGCCTAAATACTAGGCTACACTGCCTAGTGTCTGAATTCACTTCAAGAGAAGGGCACTGTACTTTAATAGATATTCTAAAGACAACATTTTTGTTGCATTTTTTCTACAGCTACTAGACCCTCAAACGCTTGCATGTAAGATAAGCTATAAATCACACTGAGAAACAGTTTTACCTCTCAATCATCACAGCGGGTTGTAGAAATGCAAATATGGTTTAATATTAACTTTATCAGTTCCGTATTGCTTAGCAATTGTCACTCTGTTGTCACAGATATCAATATTACAATCATTTCGGTATTAGTCTTAGCAGACCCAGCTTTTATTTTATCCCATGTAGGCAACATGTAGAACTAGTTATGGAACTGTTGTTCTTATTTAAAGTTATGGCACTTGGATTTATTTTATATTTCACAGCAGAGAATGAGAGGGACTTGTCTCCATGTGTAACAGCAATTACAGTCATTTTGTAAAACTATGAATGACAAAAATATCCTGAACTGTTTGAGTTGGTTACCGTAGAGACAGGAGGAACATGAGACTACATGACGATAAGGCCTCTGATGTTTTTGCGTTCAGCTGTGATGTTTCTCCTCGCTCGGGGGAGTTGGGGGGGACACACATTCATCCTCTACAGACCGAGTAAATGAATGACTTGTGAATCCCTAATCCCTTTTATGGCTTCTGTTCGGCCGTGCACCCCAGCATCAGCCGGGCTGTCGCATTCTCTCCCTGGCAACGGGAGGAGGAGGCAGCTCGGGATGAGGGAGGGTACCACGGTTCGACGTGTCCTCCTCACCGCAGACCCAACTCATTTCTCTTCGCTTTCCCATCCCTTCGTTTCCGCATACCGCAGATTCGCATATAGGCTATACAACCTTATCTACACCCATCGCGCAGCCTTGCGGAACTGCATCCGCGGTGCGCACTCACGCGTTCCTCACTATTTCCTCACTGATCAATCTATATACGCATGTAGCCTATTGATCATCTCCGCCTTAGGGTTATGATTCATTATTTATTATTATGGTATGTTAATCCAAATTCTCAATAGCGGTGTTTGCCGGAGCTGAGAGAGAGAGAGAGAGAGAGAGAGAGAGAGAGAGAGAGAGAGAGAGAGAGAGAGAGAGAGAGAGAGAGAGAGAGAGAGAGAGAGAGAGAGAGAGAGAGAGATGAGAGAACGCGCATTATCAGATGTTTAGCAGATTCACTTTCGCTCTTCCATCGTTACTGCTGTGCGTTTATTTGGTCTTTTTCCTCCCCTCCGTCGGCAGGGTTCGTGACATTTTGTGGCTCCCGATGTTGTAATCCGGGGGAATATGTGAAGATCATGCTGGCGGTGTGGTGCTTCATGGTCTTTGCTGCAGTGGGCGAGAGGCTTGCGGCGGTCTCAGGTAAGAGAGAGAGAGAAGATAGAGAGAGGGGGTTTGGATAAAGAGCGGGAGCACCTTTTTCGTTTCCTTTGCATCCACATTTTTCCCCTTGCACCAGTACTATTCTAAGGTGTAGGCTGTGATTTAGTATAGCGGGAGCTCGGTCTGAAAGCACTCTCCAATGCGGTAGATTTGCTGCATCAACACATTTACATTGCAGCCCCATCACCTATATCCAATGTACATACAACCACTTCCAGGGTATTTAAACTAATAAATATCTGAGAGCACTATGATATAACTTGTCAATCACTAAGGCAATGTGTTTAACAGCCTTATTGATGATTGCTGAGAAAGGCCCTGTATGTCAATATGGGCGTCAGTCTACTATAGAACCTGTAAACTATGACAAATTACTACATGACTTATTTTCCATAAAATCCTAAATATGTCCACTAAATTTCTTAGGATAGAGCAGAGGCTGATAAAATGCTATTAACAGGCCAGTGTGATTAATTAGGTCACCAAACCATTACCTCACAGTAAGAAACACTGATTTGAATGCTCACACAGTGCGACTAAATATATACCACTTTTAAATCAACTTCTACCATTTGCTTTGCTTACTACACCACTACCAGGTCCAGTTTAGACAGGCTCAGGTGTGTCCCTTCCTTACCAAGCTCTCTGTACACTCATGAGTCTATGGTGAGAGTGTCTCTGTTGTACTACCTGCAGGTGTGGACAGGAGCCCGGTGCAAGATGGACGCATCTGGGACTGGTTTACCCCGGCAGGGCAGCCATACAGCGGGGACACTGCCACCAAGGTCACCTATCCAAAGCGGCTGGTGCAGCAGATCGAGTCGGAGGAGGAAATGGCTCATGACTACTTGGATACCAGGGTGAAGAACAGCACCGGGAACACCCTGGTAAGTTGTAACTAATGGTAAAGCCCATCTTTTTGCCAATTTCTTACTCCCATATCCCTGATTCTGTTTATTTTCACAACAGGTTGCTCTGTTCTCTGTAATTCTCAGCCCAGTGGTCTTAATTTGGGGGCCAGATACAGCCAGACAAGGTTTCAGGAATCTCCCAGAAAAATGAGGAATATATTAATATGTAATTTGATTAAAAGTAAAGTATCCCAGTTGGACAATGTATAAGAATAGGTTTTTAAACCAAACATTTTTTTCGGGACTAAAATCACATGAAATGGGGACCTGCAGCTTCATGTGTAGCTCAATAAATTCAGGAAACTTTTGAGAATTTGAAGTCCAGTGCTCAGCATGCATCCTTACTAAGAAGATTGGTGGCATTTCAGCACGTAGGGATGCAACGATTTATTGGCCGAAAATCTGTAATGGGCGGTATTCGCCTTGTTGACTGCATTCGGCCTATCTGCAAATGTTGTGTTAAAAGGTTAAAAAGGCTTTTAAAGCCGTTTTCAAATAAATAATCTTTATCATTTGAAAGAAAGATATATTAAAGGTTGTTTGGATGATTGAATTTGTGCTCATTCAACGATAGTGAAATGAGGGCTGAATTACTTCAAAACATTTCACATTTCATTTAAAAAAAAATTTTTAAATGAAGAATTGTTTGTTTCCCTGGCACAAAAGGGTGAGCAACAATAGCAAAAAAACAAACAAAAAAACATCTGCATTGGCTATTGGCCAACTTGTTATTTCGAACATTAGTATTGACCCAGCATTTTACAATCGGTGCATCCAGCAAGTCTGTCGACAATTATGGGCGTGACAGACTGTCATTCTGTTGATGGAAACCTCATTTTTCCAGTGTTTTTAACAGTGCAGCGCTCAGCTCTCTGCAGCTCATGCAGCTCCTGCTACACAGGGATGACAGTGCAGGGTTGTGTCTTTTTTTGACCCAGTTATCACTAAAAATCCCTTCAAAAGTCCACAGTGAAGTAATGTCAGCTGATATGAAACCAAGACAGACAAGTTGTTGTGTTACAGCCATTGATTCCTGCCTAATCTGAAGCCGTAACATCTGGCAACATGTTCTGAAACTAAAACCTTCTGACCTGCTTTGTATACTGTGCAAGTATTGTAGTAATAGCACAGTTCATCAAAGAGCTGTTTAAATGTTTGCGTGCATGTTTGTAGTGGCCCTCATCTTCACATGACAAAGCTTAGCTCGTCCGATCATCCGGCTGCCGTGCTGAGCCCTCGACTTCTTCATTATTCAGTGGTGTGTTGAAGTATGTCCCCATTAATTATGAAGCAGCTCTGTGTTAGAAGTGCTGCATGGTCCAAGAGGCTTGAGCACTTCCCATCCCTGCCCCCCCGATTCTCTCTCTCTGCCATGCTGATATGATGTAGTTCAAATAATTGTTATGAGAGAGTACATTAGGCTCCTTACACACACACACACACACACACACACACACACACACACACACACACACACACACAGTCACATGTTTAGAGGCTATAGTTAAGATGAATGTTGTTGCCCCTGGAGGAGAAGCTGTCTTAACCAACTGACAGATAATGTATGAAAAAACAGCTAACATAATATACATTCAGAAGATACAAATGATGACACTGTTCAAGTAGACAAGATTTCAAAAGTTTCAGCAGCTGCACTAGACCTGCTGTTTGTTTTGTTTTTTAAATTTAAGACACTTGAAATGAGGGACATGATAAATTTAGAAGCAGCAGGGGGTGAGCTGAATTTTTCTTTCAGTCATTCAGTCTGAAAATGGGTAAGGCGGCATATTTGCCTCACTAGTTTTTTTTGTTTTTTTTTTAAGTTAATATGCTGCCCCAGGATATTTATATTATTGTTTGGTTGGTGCATAACCTGTATCTGAAATTGATTTTATTGGTTAATTAATGACCTTTATTTCTCATGTGAGAAACCATAATTTTAAGGATAAGTCAATTAAGCACTGACTGTGGGACCAGTTCCCATATACATGTAGCAGTTTGTTGTTTAACATAAATAACTCAGACTCAGCTTTTGGCATTACTATGATTATAATAAAAATGTATATTGACTAATGAGTAATTTACAATTTGATATCCATCATGGCTCAAAAAGGCCTATAGGAAGATGGTTGGATGATGTAATATGATCAAAAGCTCCAGAGCAGCTCGAAAAAATAATAATTTTGAACATCTACAATTTCATTGCCACAGTGCAACTCCTTCAGCTGAGGAAGATAAAAGAAAATGGTTTGTAGAGCTGTGGAACAGCTTTACTGTACAGAAGTACAGAAGCCCTGATGGACACCATGCATCAGCCTGTTGTCCATACTCACTGGAGGGAATCATTCCTGGATAGTGATGCATTTTATTGTAAAAGCCCAGTGATTCACTGTAGCTTGGTTCCCCCAGACTGAGATCAAAGCCATGCTGGCACAGTCAGAGCGGCTGAAAAGACACACTTTTTAGTCTGCAGTAAATCTCTCTCTCTCTCTCTCTCTCTCTCTCTCTCTCTCTCTCTCTCTCTCTCTCTCTCTCTGTCTCTCCTGGCCCTGCTGTCTCCTCACTGCCTTAGCTCTGGCAGCTGTCCAATAGGGGCATTGGCACAGCATGACTGAATTTAGACCACACCAGTAAAGTTTTCTCTTCCTCCTCTTTCCCTCCTTCTGCCTCCTCCATCTCCATACATCTCCATTCCACAATTCTAGATTAGCTCTTAAACAACCATAGCTCTCGGCGGTCATAACTCTCTGCCTGAATGCTGGCAGCCTTTGTCGATCAATAGAGACTTTATCAATCATAATATTTCAGCTGCTGAGTTGCTTTTAGAGCGTACACACATTTGATTCTGTTGAATTATTCATAGAACCTTTTCACAATCACTTTGTGGCATTTACAGAGTTACACTCTTAACAATTGTTTTGTTACACTTTGATTTATCAACTGTGAAATATGTCTGTCACTGTGTGGTTGTTGTTGTTTTTTCAGCCCGTCCACTTGGCCCAGAGCAGTTTCCAAGTAGAAGCCTTTGGACACACCTTCACTCTGGACCTGGAGCTAAACCAGTTAGTATTACTGTTCAAAACATCATAAGATCTGCCTCTTGTATCAGTAGGTGTTCTTAATTCTCTGCAGCTGTTCTTATTAGCATTTCCCAGCACTTAAGCAAATGCACTTAGCGTCTCTATTATGTTGCATGACAAGATGGGGAATACCAATGTGGCAAACACACAGACACACACTGCTGCATGTTTATGAGGTTCCACTGATTTTATTAACACCACATGTTAATATGTTCACTTATTCTTTGTGAAATACATTTGAGGGGAGAGCAAGAGGTGGAAAATAACCAATTTTTATTACATAGTGGTGATAGAGATAATGCTGTTAGAGATGTTCATACTATCTCTTTTCTCTTTGCAGTTACCTCCTGTCTTCAGAATATGTGGAACGACACTTTAACCAGGATGGGAGACCTTCACAATCAGTGGTAAGACTGTTTGCGTGGGGTGGGGATGTGCACTGACAGGATTTAAGTGAGTGAACTTTTGGCACAAAGAAGGCAGCATATTAATGAGATGACCAGAGCGGCGGTACAGTATTCAGTTATTTGGCTGCAGAAACTGAGTCAAACTTTGTCCCATTTTACACTGGTACTGTTGCCAGTGAATCTTAGAATTAATTTAAATTGCAATGCCTCACTAGAGCTCATCATATAACACAATTCCTATGTCTCATATATATTTTAAGGTCATCTAATGCAGATCTGTTTGATTAATGTCTCATTTTTAGAAATAAAAGATGTGCTTTTTTTTTTTTTTTTATCTTTTAAGGCTAATCTTTTTATGTGATGTTTTATATTGTATATATTATGTTTTTACAGTTTGACATCATCCTCCCATCTTATCTATTTATAGAAAGGACATTGTGTGCTCTCTGCTTTAAAAGTGGGCTGCCATGTAACTGTTAAGATGATGTATGTTAATGTGCTCTACATACGTGGGTTTTTCCTGTCAGCGGTGTGCATGCATGCCTCTCTGCTGTGGCAGTCAAGAAGAAGTCAAGACAGACAGTCAAGAAGAAAGGCAGCAGATGCCTGCAGTGTAAAACCACAAGCTCAGAGAAATAATTAAGAGATAACAGGAAAATGGATGAAAGCCTTGACATCTAATGTGATGCGTGCTTGTCAGGACAGACCAGAGGAATTTCACTGCATTCTGCTAGCCAGGAGGGAGGGCTAATGGTTTTTTTTTTTCTGAATAAATGTGCCACTCACTGCCCCCCCAGCAGACACCCACTCACCCAGCCAGCACTCCATGTCCCCACCCATAATCATTCCAAACTCTACCTCAGTCCTCCTGGCCAATCACAAGCCTGTTTCCATAGCAACGAGTTAGCTCAGCAGTGTCATTAAGTTCTTGGCAGCGAGAGAATAAAAGAAGAAGAGCGAGAGGGAGGAGAGCTGGTGAGAGAGGAGGAGGAGGGAAAATGAGGAGTAAAATGCCAGTTAATACAAAAGGCAAAATGAGCTTGAACGCTGGAGCAGGGAGGAGTCATTTTGGGGGTGTATGTGTGTTCATAGACAATCGGTTTGTTCCAAGAGTGGCGGGAGAGAGAGGAGGCTTACAGGGCTGGGGATGGAGACCTGTAGTCAGGCCAGATTGGCGCCCAGCTGGACAGAGGCCTCACATGATGCCTCTGATGCTGACATGGCAGGTGTGATGCATTCACGGCAGCACATCATCAGACTGATCTTGGTCGTCAGAATGCTTTTGTTTCCATTCAAAGCACTGAACTCAACGTTATTCAGGTGAACCATTTTTCTCACCTTTCCTGGTGGTTCATCTTCGCCACTGTGACCTCGTGAAACAGTGCACCCACTTTTGAGGGAGTGTTAGCTGGAGACAAAAGCTAGGGCTCTATAGTGGTAGTGAACGTTGTTAAGAGGAAAGGACAGAGCAGAGCACAATTCGTTTTTTACTCTCATCTGCCAATTGTACAGGCATCCCATGTTAAATTCTCAGATCTAACTGTGTGAGCAACATGAGTGTTGATTTATTGAAGAGATCCTTGTCCTGGGTTTACCTTCACCTCTATTGTCAGTGAAGCACAATAGAGTGGAGTATAGCACAGGACACAAGTAGGTCACAAACTGTGCCATGAACGTGATAGTGGGGAAGGAGGGAGAGAGGAGTGACATATGCAGAGGTTGTGAGAGTTTTTTTTTCCACAGAGCTGACCTTTTACGATACCCAATCAAGTATAAAAAGGGCCTGTAAAGCCTGAAGTGTGTCAGTAGAGGTTGTTTCATGAAACAGTGGTGTGGTGTGTCCACAGGGAGGGGAGCACTGCTACTACCAGGGAAGGTTGAGAGGTTTACCAGAGTCCTGGGCAGCTCTCTCCACCTGCCACGGCCTGCGGTGAGCCTGACCGTAAACCTTTATTTATAAAATCACATTTTTGTCCTGCTTAGTTTCTCTGCACACATAATTACTTAAGTTTGCTTATTTGTTTAAGTTTTTTTTTTTCTTTTCTGCTCTGCATCTCACTGTCTTTCTCTTGTTGTTGGTCCTTAGCGGCATGTTCTCTGACGGCTTCTTCTCTTACGGGATTGAGCCCATTCACAATGGGAGCAATCAGGTAAATAGTCAGTGGATAGTAGTTGTAGTGATAATTATTGAATTATTGTGAGTTTGGATGCTGAGTTTGCTGTCTGTTTTTAGGTTCGTATGTATCTAATGCCATCTGGGTTTATTCTGTTATAGGATGATGGCGCTCACTTAATCCGCAGGATGCCTGATATCAGACTTCCCCCCCACTGCCCAGGTACATAAGTGTATTTAAAACATAAGCTATTGAAACTCATATCACATCAGAATAGTACTGCCTTTAAGTCTTTTCTTATTTTCTTATCTTTATCACATATTTAATATAACCCCCTTGCCCTCAGTTAGATAAATTAGACCCAATCTCCTGTGCACTGTTGCAATAATTTAAATTACCTAATATTCCAATAAACCTCCAACACGGCAGTTGTAGTCTCCTATGTTCAAATAATTAAATTTATTTTCTCTTCACACCAGAAAGAATGCACAATTCAGACCAGATGTAATAATTGAATGGGATGTAATCTTTAGTTAATTCAGACAGGGCCATAATTACAGTCACAGCCTGTTGGATTGGGAACTGAAATGTTTTGAATGAGATTGTGATAGTATTGTTTGCACTGCACAAGAAACAAGTAATATTGCTCTAAGTGCCTGCAGCTCTGCTTCTCTGTGTGTCCAGACTGTACAGAGCACAGTGAGTGGGATAGCAGAGAAGGTGATGGTGATGATGACAGACCGGACCAAATGAGGGAACAGCAGGTGTCTGGGGGGCTGAGGAGATCTAAGAGATATATTCGCAAGCCCTCTGTCCAGACTGAGACCAAATATATTGAGTTGATGGTGGTCAACGACAATGAAATTGTGAGTTAAATCTATGTTTTGCTGCTAATTACGTGGATGTCTGATCTGGTTGGTGCTCTTTGTTGTTCAGAGAAATTAAAAGTGTCTGGCTCATATAGTAGAGGCTGTCCTACAGTGCCTCGATCTACCAGCATGGTTTTGCGTGGCTAACCATCTACCAGCATAGCTTGGGGATGTGTGTATTAGCCTGGTTGTCATCACGTTTTCTTGTCTGACAAATGTTGACATTTTTCATTGGTATCCACTGACATAGTTTCTTTATTTTATTTATTTGTGTGTGTGTGTGTGTGTGTGCGTGTGTGTGTGTGTGTATTTGTGTGTTTTTGTGTGTGTGTATTTGTGTATGAGAGGGTAAATGTGATTCATCTCTTACACCATCTGTGTATCTCTCCACAGTTTGTACAGCTGCGTCGCTCCAGCAGCCAAACCAAGAACTTTGCCAAAGCAGTGGTCAACATGGCAGATGCAGTAAGAGCTTTATTTGAAGGATTATAATCCTACTCCTAAACCTTGCATTCACACACCGCCACCTGTCAAGAAGTGTGCGTTTATATCCACATTTGCAAATGATTTATCCCAGATACCACATAGTGTCCACAGCACAGGTGTCACGCCAACAAAGTGGTAAACTGCGTTTTTGGTCCCCAGATCTACAAGGAACAGTTGAACACGAGGATTGTGCTGGTTGCCATGGAGACCTGGACCTCTAAAAATATGATGCCAGTAGTGGAAGATCCATTGATAACGCTGCAGAACTTTATGAAATACAGGAAGGACAACATCAAAGATCAGAGTGACGTCGTCCATCTTTTCTCGTAAGAGGACAACAATCTAATATCTTGAGAATTAAGGCTTCTTTGATTTTTGGGTGTTAGTTGAGGTTTTATTTTAAATTATGGTATCTTTCCTTTGCACCTCAGAGGGCGAACATTTCACAGTAGCCGCAGTGGGACAGCCTACACAGGAGGGGTGTGCTCTCTAACAAGGGGAGGAGGCATCAATGAGGTGAGGAGAATCTAAATATCTATTTTCTGTTGCCACCAACAAAGATTAAATTAAACTAAAGATTATGGTTAAACTAAATGTAGATACAAATTAGTTTAATTTAATCCATCTTTGTTGAACAATCTAAATGAAACCATTGATTAATAAAAATAAGTTTAATGAATGATTAACATATTTATGTTGAACCACCTAACCTGTCATTTTAAAGTAAGTTAAGTCAAATTGGTGTTTAAGGGCCCTATTTTAACGATCTAAGCGCACTGCGTGAAGTGCGTGGCGCAGGTGCGTTTAGGGCGTGTCCAAATCCACTTTTGCTAGTTTGACGGCCGAAAAAAGGGTCCGTGTGCCGGGCGCATGGTTCAAAAGGGTTGTACTTAGTGTCTTCATTAATTCATAGGTGTGTTTTGGGTGTAACATGCAATAAACCAATCAGAGTGTCATCTTCCATTCCCTTTAAAAGCCAGGCGCGTTTGTACCTTGGCGCATTGCTATTATGATGGCGGATTTGCACCGTAATATTTTTATTTGTAAATGTGTTTATGTGCTGTGTGTGTGTGTAACACGCATAGTGTGCGCGGGCTGTGCATAAGCCTAGGCACATTTTACTAATGCACTGTTAAAATAACAATGAAAGGTTACACTTTACTTGAAGGTATCTACATAAGAGTGACATGACACTGTCATGAACGTGTCATAAACATCAAAGTCATAAACATTTATAACATAACGCTTCTTTTAGTAAGTGTCATTCGGTTTTTGTGATGACAAGTTATGGTTAGGGTTAGGGTTAGAGTTAGGGTTAGGGTTCAGGTTCATGTGTCATGACTGTGTCATGTGTTCATGACAGTGTCATGTCAATCTTATGTAGATACCTTCAATTAAAGTGTTAGCCAATGAAATGCTGCGCTATTGACTTTAGACCAGGTTTTTGTTGGTCAACTTCTGATCACTTCCCGCTGCCTCAACATAGCAATTCAACAGTAATTCACCTGAACACACCTCCTTGTAAGACCAGCACGCCCATGGGCGCAAAAATGGGCGCAGGGTCATTTGCTATTTAAGCGACGTGGGCGCTGGACGGTCTTAAAATAGGAAAGACACTTGCGTCTGGCTTTGCGCTGTGCTGCGCCGCGCTGCGCCGGGTGCAAGATAGGGCCATAAGAGTCTGGAGCAACATGATCAATTTTAATTTAGGTTGTGAGAGGACTAAACCAAGATATGAAGAAAAGTTTGCATATAAACCATAAACCTGTTAAATTATTTAAATAATATTAAGGTTTCAAGTTTTGTTGCAACAGAATTATTAGTTAAACCATGATTTAAAGTAATAGTTATAGACACAATAGACATTTTGGTAAATGTGCTTATTCACTTTCTTTTTTTTTCTTCATTTGTACAACTCTCACGTTTGTATGGTAAATATGTAGTTTAAGCCAGCAGACAGTTAGTTCAGCATAAAGACTGGAAACAGTAACCGCTAGCCAGACTCTGTCCAAAGGTAACAAAATCCGCCTACCAACACCTTACTGGTCCCAGCCAAGAAATAATCCAGCACATAACTCCTCAGTAAAACGATGATTTGTTGTTTTTACACTTCTGTTTTTGTACAGACTTAACAACTTTAAACATGCTGGTAGGTGGCTATTGTTACATTTTTGACAGAGCCAGGCTAGCTGTTTCGCCCTGCTTCCAGTCTTTATGCTAAGCTAAGCTAACTGGCTGCTGGCTGTAGCCTTTAATTTATCATAAAACTGTGGTATTGATCTTCTAACTCTTGGCAAGAAAGGTAATAAGCATATTTCCCAAAATGTTGAACTATTACTTCAATCCTGGTTTTAAGTACATCATGTTTGGTGCAACCCAAGTTACCTTTAGCATTGTATATCAATGTTGTCCCCATCTCACAATAAAGCTTTCCTATGTGTATTCATTCCAGTATGGGAATGTAGGAGCAATGGCCATCACTTTGTGCCAGAGTCTTGGCCAGAACATCGGCATGAGGTGGAACAACGTACGCAACTCTGCAGGTAAAAGATAACAGGAAAGCCTGATTAAGCAGGGGGGAGGATAGAGAGATCTAATAAACCAGGCATTTAACTGAATAAATGATCAAAGCAAGATCAGTGTGGGAAGGATTGAGGCAAGGAGGGATGGTATTGAGAGGGGTGTTGGAGAGAGAGTTGGGTGTTGTATCCGTGTCCAGCAGTTCTCTTCTGTAATTAGACTTTTCCATTAGGTGATAAGTCACCTGTGTCCAAGAAGGAGGGGGAGGTGGTTAGAACATTGCTGCCACTGAACAATGGGCTCAGTGATTAATGTTGAAGAGCCATCATGCCTATTATTTAATCCAGGACAAGAGCTCAGTGCACGCACTATAGGCTCTCCATACCTCTGTCACTAGGCACCAGATCTATGGAAAGTCTATTCTTCTTTGCTGATCAAAGATCTCGCTGCAACATGTGAAGTGTTACAGCTTGGGTTGTAAATGCCAATTACCGCATTCTTTTTTTCCTTTCTTTTCCTTTTTTTTGAGTCACCTTTCCCCTCTCATCTATGCTCTTCTTCCTCCTTGTCTTCATTATAGGAGACTGCAGGTGCCCAGATGCCTGGCTGGGCTGCATTATGGAAGACACGGGGTAAAAATCCACATCATAGCACACTGAAGTGAACAACAAAAACAAAACACAACAGACCAAAATGAATCTCTTCTCGGTTTGTTGACCAAATTAAACAGCAGGACTGTTTTCTTGTCGCAATCCCTCTTGTCGCTGCGATTTGTTCCGTTCATTTCACTCAATTAGACAATTAAACACCTGTAACGGGATGCTTTGACTTTTACTTAGTCTTCAATGAGCCAAGCCTGTGATAATCACAGCTTGTATTTGATGTGTTAAAAAAAAGAAAGTTGAAACATCAGACATCAGCGTGCCCACCACCTTGAAAGAATTACAAATTGAATTTAAAGTATTTACTACACAGAATGCATTTTTTAATGTGATTTGGATTTGGCTCTCCTTAACAGAGGGAACTATACAGATTGGAATTATTCATTTGAGTAATATCCTACTACAGATGGTAACATTTCTGTCAGATTGCAAAGTGATGGCACAGACACCCACATTCCTTACTGGCAGAAAAGCATTGTGCAGTTTTTTATTTGTTGTCATGTCCTAGTCTCGATCTTGTGTGCGTGTGCGTGTGCGTGTGCTCGCGTGTAGATACTATCTGCCCAGAAAGTTTTCTCGCTGCAGCGTTGATGAGTACATCCAGTTCTTGCTCCAGGGGGGCGGGAGCTGCCTCTTCAACAAGCCAAACAAGGTGAGGGCCATGTGGGGCCTCTGAGCATCATTTATAGACTAATTAATTATTCTCGAGTCAAATCTTTATTGGAAAACACATACTTACATGACCATAGAATATTTTTGCTTTTCTCCTTTTAAGTAATGCATATTAGTATGTCTGTACTTCTAGCCAACAATCTCCTATATTTCTGACACATTTCATCTCTCCTCCATCTGTCTCCCACTTATATATATATATGTGCTCATATATGTCCGTCTCTGTCTCCCTCAGCTGTTGGACCCTCCAGAGTGTGGGAATGGCTTTGTGGAACCAGGGGAAGAGTGTGATTGTGGATCCCAGGTGGTGAGTATGCAGTTGGATATCATGTATGAAAGCCAGCTATTAAACTGAGGCAGAGCTGAAGAGTTGTTTTCATTTCTGTGGCTGCAGGAGTGCGCCCGTAGTGGAGGAGCCTGCTGTAAAAAGTGCACACTTACCCATGATGCCATGTGCAGTAACGGACTCTGCTGCAGTGGCTGCAAGGTAAGCCTGTATAACAATCATCTTTATATAAGAAAAATAAAGTATTTAACAATGAAGAGTGCCAAACCAAAAGAATTGTCTGTTATAATTTATTATAAACGATTAGGGTTGGAAAATAGGGAATTAGAAAAGAAACAACTGGAAAAAATACCAGTAATAGTTTCTTTTCTGCATGCAATACGTTTTTTGGACCGACTAACACATCAGGCATCCTGTTTTTCAGTTTTGCTCATCAAGCTGGCAGGAGTAAGACATTAGTTCTAGAGACCTCAACAACCTTTATCTTAGTGTCAAGGACTATAAGGGTATACAGTATTTTCCCACAAATATAGATCATAAAAAAATTAAGTGAACTGAATGCAATAAAATGCAAAAAAGAAAAGTCTCTACTAAGTGCTTATCTCTACAGCGTGTATGATTACTTATATGACTAATCCAAAATGTACCTGATCCCTTTTTATGCTGTGACCTAGTATGAGTTGAGAGGCGTGGTATGTCGAGAGGCTGTGAACGAATGTGATATCCCAGAGACCTGCACCGGAGACTCCAGCCAGGTAGGGTTTACTGGAACGCTGGGGGGAAAAAACGGCAAGATCAACCAGAGTTTTCAGAACATTAAGTACTTTTCTTCTTTCGCAGTGTCCTCATAATGTGCACAAGCTGGATGGCTACATGTGTGATTCTACTCAGGTAAGGGCTGGTTTGGTTTAAGGATTCTTGTCTGAAGCTCACTCTGATGTAAACTTAATTATTGTTGTCTCATTTCTTCAGGGCCGCTGTTATGGTGGACGATGCCGAACTCATGATGGACAGTGTAGGGGACTCTGGGGTTATAGTAAGTATAGAACATGTACAGCTTGCACCTGGAAAGAGTATGTATGGCGTTGTAGTCTCTTTCTCCTTGCAACAGTCTAATTCAGGGGTGGCCAACCAGTTAGGTATAAAGAGCCACAAAAAAAAACGCACCATAGCAAAAAGCCACACAACACATGCACGTCCACACTACAACAGCAACAGTGTCTTCCAGATCTAATGACAGTCATAATACATAGCAGTTTTCATAGTTTTTTTTCTCACTTAGATTGACTCCGTGGGAAACCTGACAGTCTTTGTTATCCACAATCCTTTTCAGGTCTTGCTTGAACTCGGTTGTGGCCACTTGAAGCAACTCTCTCACTCATTTGTCACTAAAGGGGCTTTCAAACAATCGGATTCAGCAGTGAAAGGGTTAACGAGGAAGGTGATCTGTGGCCGCTGTTTTTCCTCAGGTTGCAGAATCTGTCCTCAAAACTCTGCTGCATTATTTTCCATTTTAAAATTATTGGCAAATGTATTGGCAGTATTGGCAGATGCATTCAAATGTGTTTTTTTTTTTTTTTTTTATTTACTTATCTGAAATACTGTATGTTTCAGAAAAGTTAAAAACAACAATCAACCAATGACACAGCCCCCAGCCACACAGTAAGAGCCTCACAGGAGCAGGCAAAGAGCCGCATACGGCTCAAGAGCCACAGGTTCGCCACCCCTGGTCTAATTAGTATGTCTGTTTGCCCTCCCAGATTCAGCGGACAGGTTTTGTTATGAGAAGCTGAACGCTGAGGGGACAGAGAAAGGCAACTGTGGTCCAGGTCCTGAAGGCCAGGGCTGGCTGCAGTGCAACAAGCCGTGAGTCACACCATCCTGATACCCTTTGCTGATATTCTCATAGAAGAATAAGAGTGTGTTCACTCTAATCTGCTTTTTAGATACACATTGTTCTCTACCATTTACTTTTTCCTGTTTAGTGATGTTTTATGCGGCTTCCTGTTCTGTGCCAACGTGACGACAAAACCAAAGTTTGGAGACCTGCAGGGTGAGGTGACCAGCTTCACCCTCTACCACCAGAACAAGTACCTGGACTGCAGGTCAGTGGGTCACATCTATCTGATCAGCTACAGCTAACGTAGTGTAAAAATAAGAACCTTGTGTTCCTAAATGTCTAAAGGTTCTATCCCTCTTCTCCCACCTGTCTGACATGTTTGGATGGTTTTTCAGAGGTGGCCATGCTCTGCTGGAGGACGGATCAGACCTGGGCTATGTGGAGGAAGGCACTCCATGTGGTCCCAACATGATGTGTTTGGAGCGACGCTGCCTCCCTGTGGCGGCGTTTAACCTCAGCACCTGTTCTGGATCCAACAATGGGCGCATCTGTTCTGACCACGGGGTAAAAACCCTCCTGAAAAGTGAACGTGTTTTAGACACATAAGTTACATGCACTGAGGGGCCACTTTATTAGGTACATCAGTGCAGTACAACAGCCTTGCCATAACATCTATCTTTACGAAGCTCATAATGTTTTTGGTGACATTGTCTTAAGTGTGTAAATTCAATTATATGTCTATTACTGAGGTCATAGTTGAGGATGATGTCGTACTGGACTGACTATATTGAGAAGGGTTTAAAAAAAATTGTCTCTTTTATTTACATACATTAAAACTGTTGTTTCAATTGCATTTAAGTAACTGTAATCTATGTATTTCGGACCTGTTTTACATTTAAATATAGCTGGTGACATATAACCATTGTTTTTCCTTCAAAGATTTCCTGTTGTTATCTACCAAATAAGCATTTTCAGGTCAGAATCTGTCAGTCACACACACTAACTGTTGTTTCAACAGCATCTAAATGAATATATTTCAGTGTGAAACAGGTTGAAACTATGTGTTGAAATACTGTCATTGAAAGGCTGTTGAAACACCAGTGCCAATGTATATGTCACCAATATGACAGCCCAGTTTTAACATAGATTAAAAAATGTCTTTTGACCTGTAAATCACCAAATCCATCTTTTTTTTCCATATTTAACATCTTTCTCTGTTCGTGCTTATTGCACTTGATTTTCATCTGTCCCTATCTCTCTCTCTCTCTCTTGTAGACCTGCAGTAATGAAGTGAAGTGTATCTGTGACAGGGACTACACAGGAAAGGACTGCAGTGTCTTTGATCCCATCCCTGAGCCAACCGTCCCGACAGGCCAAGAGAAGAAAGGTCCATAGCGCCTCTCAACCTGCCCATGTCTCTTTTTCTGTCTGCCTCTCATATCCCCCTCATGGTCTCTACCCATCATCACTGTAGCTTCTCTATCCACTGAAGCAGAGCACAGTATCTTGTCCTCAAATACAAAGAGTAGTTCACCTGATTACTGTGAGAAAGTTAACATCATTATATAGACCACATAGTGTTTTCCCTCCTGGCGAGTCTTGGTTCCAATGTTGGAAGAGTGTGGGTGTGTGTTGAGACATGTTTATCCATTAGAGCATATGTGCATGTACAGATCATTTGTGTGTGTGTGTGTGTGTGTGTGTGTGTGGTGATACTGAATGTCTTGCAAACACCGCCATCTTCAAGTGTCTTCCTTACTTTCTTACAGTCTGCCAATGACACAGAGCAATTGAGCAGCTGCTCTCATAGGGCCAAAAAAGCCACCCTGAGCAAGAGTGTGTCCATCTGAAAGAGCAGGAGAGGGGGAATGAGAACAAAGTAATAAAACTCTCTCCTTTGTTTTTTTTGTGTTACTGTTGTCTCCCTGACCTCCCTCGCTCACCCGCCCGTTCTCCCACCTCCAACCCATGTGCTGGTATCCTCCTCCTTCCCTTCATCTCTCTTTTTCTGTCTGCAGGTATCTTACCATCTGCCTTTCTCTCTCTCTAGTTGTTGTCGATGTACAGTGTTGATGCTGTCCTCTGACGTGTGTTTTTTAGTGGTGTTGTTTTGTTTCTGCCCCCCTACTCCTCTTCCTCCTCCACACCCTTCCTCCTTCCTCTGCGCAGGTCCCAGTGGCACCAATATCATAATAGGGTCCATCGCAGGTGCTATTCTCCTGGCAGCTATAGTCCTAGGGGGAACAGGATGGGGATTTAAGTAAGAGTTCTGGCATGCCTTTGTGTACCTGTCTGCTTCTACCTAAAGGAACCCCCGCTTCTCCCACTCTCACCCCTCTGAAAGAGATCCTCGTTCGCAACTCATCGCCCATCCAGGGGAGGGGAAATGGGGAGTGAAGTCTGAGCTCAACCGTGCACATATTTGAACTGCTTTTGGCATCAAAATCCGTACGGAACATAACACCGCTTGTTTAGTTTTCTTTGATCGAATCATTAATTAAACATGAGCTCTATCCTTCACCTCTTAGTCCCTTTTTATATATATATATATATATATATATATATATATATATATATATATATATATATATATATATATATATATATATATATAAAAAAAACAGGGCAGGACCGAGACGTTAATCTGCCAGGAACACTAAACCACTAGATTTATTAGCCTTTTAATGAAAAAGTGTAATGGTTACAGTGGATTACCATAAACACCCCTTTTATGTTTTACCTTTGGTGCTTTTTTAGCCTGCATTATATATTTTTCAGCATCCTATCCCCAAATGCCCTCGCTGGTGTGCTTCTTCTGCACTGTTCCACCTGTGCATGCTTGCTGTTGTTCACTCCTTATACTCTGACATAAAAGGACTGCTACTACTTTGCTCACAGATTCATAAGATAACTGTGGCTGATGAAAAGCTGTCAATTGAAAAGCATGTAATAACCTATAATAACTGTAGCATGTAGCATGTAGTCAGTCCTTTTAGGGCCAGAGGTAAGAGTCTGTGCATGTGTGCATGAGCTGTAAGAAGTTTTCACTTCCAAGTCGGAGCTCTGTATTAGAGGGTGGATGTAGTTTTTGGTGTCAGACTGTATGGGGCTGAGAGGAGAGGGTCAGTGCCATGAGTACTGTAGACCTGCTGCATGTGATGTCATCACTATAATCTGGCAAGAAATATGTTTGAGAGCACTGGGGGATGAAAGAAAATGATTCAAATATTGATTCAGATTTGATGTCAACATTAAAGTCTGTTTATGCTGGGTTTTACCAATTCCAACTGTTAATGATTTGTTTTGTTTACTTTTTCTTGCGCAGCTATACTGTTATTGGTTATTTGTTCTTTAAATTTCATGCAATTCGAATGTAAGATGATCAGCTTTATAACATGCTTCTAAAAAATAGTTTAGCTTATCATTCATTTGATTGTCATTTTTCCTATTGTCATTGATATGTCTTGACATTTTGTCTTTTCTCTTGATGTGTGCTCACTGGATGCAGGAACATTCGAAGAGGAAGGTATAACTTAGGACCACGACCATGTGATGTCGTGTTGGTGGAGTCGTATCACAAAACATCCCATGTCATTCCACACTTACTCCTTCATCCACCATCTGAAGTACAGCCTTTGGCTCATCCCCACAGAGCACCATGCTCACCATGCTTTTCTCACTGCTCATTTTGCTTGAATACTTCATCCCATTTAATTTTCGCTTTAAACCCCTGCAAAAAAAAACAACCATCCAATAACATTCCCTTTATCATTGTAAAGCAGAATGGCTTTTTCCATTTCTCAAGCATCTTCATCTTTTGTCACCTATGCAACAATCTGTTTTTCTTCCTGTTAACTATCCATTTTCACGTCTCTTTCAGATCTGGTGGAGGATAAGATGTCTGTCATTCTGTCTCCGTCCTGTCTATTCCTGTCTTCCTCCTCGCACTGTGTCGTTTCAACATCAGAGAAGAGGGGAACAAAAAAAGTCTTCCACTCCTGTCCTAAAATTTTGCCAAACTTCTTCTGATCATTGTTTCCTCCACGCTCCGTCTGCTCCTATGGTCTGTCCTACTGCACGACTCCTCTGGGCCTGTGGAGCTTCTCTCACCATACCAGCCAAATCATACTTGTGTGGCTGCTTCCAGCAGTCCGCTGAGGACTGTGTCCGTGCCACGCCTAGAGCAAGCAGGTGGCTCTTGCTGTGGGAGAGACTAGGGTCTATCTCCAGTCCAGTGGCTCTAAGAATGTGATTCGGTGTCTGTGTACCTCCTTTACTCACATCTTGAACAGTCTGATGAATAACATATCAACAGTGGACCAATTTAAAATAAGACATGTCTTTCCAATGCCTGCCTGCCTGCCTGCATACAAACTAAACTGGCCAGCAACAGTGAGCCCACAGTTAAATGTTGGACTAGCACACATACTGGCCATCTAATAGACTGAAATAATGTTACAGGAGCTGAATAGTTTCCTTTTTTCTCAAAGGAGAAGGACCTGGGACACAGTTCCAAGGCCAAAGCCAGGCCTTGACATCTCAAAGTGGACAATTATCTGTTTTAATCTACAAAGTCTGTCAACATGTATATAACTGAAAAGAAGCCGTGCATTGGACTGTTGTTTTCCAAAGAGAAACAAAGGAAGGACAAATGATTATATACTGTAAAATGATGGCTCAAAAACTATTCAGCCATTAGCCAGAGCCCAGACTGATACCTTTTCATTGTTATTTGTTCTTTTAACACCCCAACCCTCACCCAGAGGTTTTCAGGTACAAAAAGGGAAGCTAGGTGTAATGGTTTTGGGATCATTTTAAACCACTGAACCTTGACGCAGCAGAGACCGTAACTTAGTGTTTTAACCACAGACTGACCAACATACATTCCACAATATCTGTCGTTGTGCGTGCTCACCACTTTCAGGCCCAAAGTTTGTACACTTAGGAGGTTTAATCTGTATGTCTGTTCATGGGTGAATGTACGCATGTAAGATTTTTAAAGAAAGGACAAATGTATGCGTGTTTACATTAGTGTTAGGGGCAATTGTGTCCGTGTATACCTTAACACTCCTATCACAGGTAGAAGGGCAGATTTTTATCTCTAGAATATCATCTCTTTCTACAAACTGTTGTGCGCTGCAGCCATGGCACCATAAAGGCAGCACATTAATAAAGTATTCAACAGTTTTTATGTCCTGTATCTACAGAAAAACAAGCACTAACCAACTGTATGCACACCTATTTGTAAATATGTGCAAGATATACTGAATGTTAAATGCACTGAATGAAGATTTATTTAAAAGATATGTTAAAATAATGAATTGTAGCTGTTAGTCTCTTGACAGGACCCATATTTGGAAATCTCTCCTGTACTCAACACTGTCCATGCATCTTTAAATGTGGCGTAACAGCTAAGCTAGCTGTCTCGCATCTCTCTTATCATTCCAGCTATCACTTAAATAATGTTGTAAATCTTTTGTACATTTGTTGATAGCCCTGAGTTCTGGGTGATCGCCTCAGCCCAGAGGCTTTGTAATGATCCCGACTGTAAATGAGATTAAAGAGATCTAGTCTGGGGTCCAGGAGGCAGCTCGTCTGAAACTGTATGCGTCAGTTTGGTTCATTTGAGCTTTGCCCTACTGGCAGATGCACTTTTGTTATTATTACAATATGTACAGAGTTGGTATCAAATACAATCTGTTTGATTTTGAGGTTTAGGGGGAAAGCAAAAGCAAGATGCATCGTATCCCGTATTTCTAGACACTATCTTTTTAAATGTAAACAAAAAGAAATGAACTAAGGCTTGTAGTTTGATTGAAATGGAGGGAAAATAAAATTTAAAAAAATGAAACCACACCTACTCTCGCTACCTTGCTGCTATGGTATTTATATTTTATGGTTAGACTTGAGAGTTCTATGCTTTGGTTTTCTGCTTTTGAAAAAAATGTTAAATTACAGTGGGTATGAAACAGTAACTAAGGGCAAAATATTGTGAAACTATACATTAATATTGTTTCCTCCAATTATGTGCCACAAGAGGTACTACAATCTGAGGCTGCGACTGCTGATTATTTATATTATCAATTCATTTATTGCTTATTTTTTTAGTCTAAGAATCAAACAAAAATCGCCATCAGTTTCTCAGACCCCTAAATTGGTATCTTTAATCAGACTATAACCTGGTATTTCATTTACAATATAAAACCTAAATAAAATCGTCACGTGTGGTCTTTTTTATTATAAATTACTCCAAGATAAATGATTAATCGATTATCTAAATGAATCAACTAATCAATTTAACACTACTACAATCAAATTAGTTGTTGCACCTCCTGCATTTTTGATGATCTTATTGATATTAAGTGACAAACAAAAAAAGTATATTAAAATATTACTTTTATTATGAGCAAATTATTACAACAACAACTCAACTTGGTGGTTGACAAATCGTTAAGCATAAGAAAAGTTTCATGTCACTTTCCTTATATCACGGCACAGATGCATTTAGCTTTCATTAAATAAAAACTTTTTTAAAAGTCATTGACAAGTGTTGGCATACAGGCCAATGACTATAGAAATAAACCTTTTAAAAGGCTGATGACAGCCAAGACAGAATATGTCGATCTCTGATCGTGATCAACATGACGGATAAGTTCAACCTATTATTCTTCAGCTGGGTGAAAGTACACAGCTGATTTGTACTTTTTCTGTTAAATACTGTTAAGAATGTCGGTATCTTTATGGAGGTCAACATTTTTTGGTTTGTCGTGAGAGGTGGGACAGAGCTGGATGAGGACGCTTTCTGCACAGGAGACGAGGAGGACAGATGTCAGTCTGCAACCTCTCCGGTGTCCCACTTAGTTTTGGGTTCTTGCCACCACTCAGCCAGGAAGGACTCCTCGTAGTCTCCCATACCATCAAACTCAGCGTCAGGATGCACCGTGTGAGAAGAAGCCATTTCTTCTGGACTTACCACATCCTTAAAGATAACACAAAACACACACAGTCAACAGCAAGCAAGAATGTGACTATCTTACTTCCATTCTATCTGGCGAAACATACTTTATGCTTTTCCTATCTATAAATCTGTCACTTGTGCAGCCTGTAATTCAACCTAAACTATCACAGTCCTCCCCAACTCTCAGTTCCAGGCAGTGTGTAGAGATGGGAGGGGTCGACCTGAGTTAAATGGATGTGGCACAGCCTCAGTGGCCAACACCTCCCAGCCACATACCACACGCTGCTGGCGGAAAACACAGCCCCCACCCCCTGCTTTCTCTCCCGCAGCCTTCATCCCCTCTTTCTCTCCCTTTCATCCTCTGAGACTTTTTTTTTCTTGTGTTGCCATTTCCACAACCTCAACAGCAGCTTGCACTTAGTCTGTTAGTTTACTCCTCTAAAGTAAAAGTGTATATCCCCAAACATGCTTTAGAATGTTTGCTCAACTTAAATGAAAAGGTGGAATATGCACTTTGGAAAACAAGGGCCCAAACGCCAACTAGATCAGCCAATTTAGTTGTTGTTGTTGTTGTTGTTGAGCCAAGTTAAAGTGTCATTTCACAAAAACATATTTTTCTACGTACCTACGTAGGGTTGTCTAGTCATGCAGACAGTTTAAGTTGTATCTGCTAAGGGTTTTGAGATGTCTGTCTCTGCCACCACCCCAGCACAATGGAGGTTGATGGAATTTTGTTTGTGCAGTTAAAAGAAATCTCGAAACCTCGTCTGATGAAATCAGCATAGCAAGATAACGCTACTTAGAGTAAGAAAAAACATGTCTATTTTGATTGAAATGGCCCTTGAATCTGTCTATAATGTATTTTTTCCAACTAGTACATTACATATATAATTATGATATAATCGAGTGTCTTTAAGGACATTTCTATGTGTATAGACATTGAATGCACTCAACAGTTTTGCCGCTACAACCTGCCTGGTAATACCAGTAGCTTATATTGGCTAATGTTAGCTGAGGTTTGGGTAGATATTTGTATACACATTACTGAGTCGGTTCACTGACTGTGCTACTGCCACAATGTGTTTTAGCATTTAACGTTATTTTATAATTGTCACTTGTGGCTACAGTGACAATGTTTCAAAAAAGTTAAATAGGCTCGCTTTAAAGAAGTTTTTTTATTCATTTAATTCAAGAAATGTATATTCACAAGAGCTTAATTATTAGAAGGACAATATTATTTGCAAAGAGGGTTAACTAAATGTGACTTCAGCTGGACTTTGCGTCATTGCTGTGCTCACAATTTCACTGTGCTGCCCAAAACCAATGCTTCCTGTAAATTTGCCACCATCTCTGCCTTTCAACAACATAACAACATACCTCATCGTCAGTTTGTAGGTAGTTCAGTGCAAACTCCAGCATCTCTTTCTGCTTGGTTGTCTCGTTAAAGTACCTCAGGGCCTCCTGAAAAACAAAAGTGGCATCAGCTCTTGTGTTGACCTTTTGTTTACTGTTTTTTTTTTTTTGCCTCTTAGTTTGGAAGCCTTTGAACTCTTTCTGCTGCCTCTGGTTCACCCACTGAAATACATAAAGTATAAAAAAAGAACAGTAATGAGTTCTTTGTTTTACTCACGGGCCGAGGCTGAAAGTCCCTTTCCTCGAGTCCCCACTGCTCCCTGTAGAAGCGATAGTACGCTACATTTTGCTGCATCACCTGGTCTTTACTGTCAAACAGGATGTAACTGGCTGCACACGGAGCAGCGTTCTTTACATCATTCACTGTAGAGGATCACAAGATAATACATGTTTAAACAGTCTTACACAAATTGCTGTCAAAAGTCTGAATCCAGAGTCTTTGTCATGGTTCTTACATTTATAATAGGAAAACTGGAGGTAGTGATACATAGTGGCTACAAACTTCTCCACAAAGAAGCCTCCAACGCTGGGTGTCAGGTGCTCTTCACATTTTACCTTACATTTCAGCACATCGGTGTAGAGATCTGAGGGAACAACAAGCATATTATTTTCTTTTCTTAAACACACTGGACTGAAACAACTCTTGAATTGCTCTATTCTTACCTGCCAGGGCGGGATAGAAGTCTTTGGACTCTAAGATCTCGTATGAGCCCTCACAGCCTGCCAAGCAGAGACTGTATATATCAAAGTACTGCGTGATGGCCTGTTCCATGTTTCGGGCACTGCTGCTGAAGTCACCGTTGTTGTAAAGCGTCACACTCTTCAGGAAAACACTCTGGATAACAAAGAGTTGTGGTTAGAAAAGTTTGAATAGTTTAGCACGAGTTGCAAACTGGATAAGGAAGAAGATGTTGATCTACGAACTTCATACGGCTGCTCCTCGTGGTCGATGAGATATTCTTCCACATCGAACAGCGTCTTGTAATAATTCATGTTCTTGGTCAAATAGGGATCATTTGGGTTCTTCTTCAGGAAGGTGTGAGCCGCTGACACAGCCTTCTCCAAGTTGTTAAGCTGAGGAAGAATAGATAGTTTTACAATCAATTCCACAGTGTTTTGGGGGATTTTTTAAATATGAAACACCATCTCTCCCACTTGCATGAAGGGAAACAGCAGCTCCAGTCATTAACGTGACCTCTGACCCCTTTTCTCCAACAACTACTGACAGATGCAGATCACTGATGTCAGAATATGAATTCTTGTGAGTCAGTCAATAAAAAACTAATGGAGCTCAGCGCAAATTCTTTCAGGAAGACTTCTAAATAACTTCAATCACCACTATCTCTTCCTAAAACTATTCAGCTGTTAAGAGGCGTTCACCTTTCAGTAAACCAACAAAAATTGGCCACAAAATTCATGATCCAATCACAGCATAACATCCTGCTTTAAATGTCTTCTCTCCTTGCTATCAGCTGTCTTTTCAGACAAATGTGCAACCCTCCACCTCCCCTTCCACCTCTGGTCATCGTCAACCACGGCAACCTGAGTCCGTTTCCGGCAGACAGCTCCTTCGTTCGGTCTCCGGTCTCCATCACCAGTGTCTAGGCTCCATCGGGGGGGAATATGTCTGGCTTCTCTACCCCTTTAAAATATTTTTAACGATGGAGTCTAATCCCCAAAGACTGTACATTTCATATTATGCTTATGTACAATAAATCTTTGCATATCTGCAACGAAGTCTCTCCTGATTGAAATGTGGTGCTGTATGCAGAACTGTGAAATAAATAAGGGAAAGGGTCAAGGGTATATAGGGCAAGGCAGCTCTATTTTAGCACATTTCAGCAACAAGGCAATTCGAAGTGCTTTACATAAAATATTAAAGAGCAGTTAAAACAGTTAAAAATATAAAAACAGATATACGAGAATAAAAGTTAAAGTGCAGTATAAGAAATGAACAATTATTTAAAGAAAGGCAGCATCAAAACGAAAGGTCTTCAGCCTTGATTTAAAAGAACTCAAGAGTTGCAGCGGACCTGCAGTTTTCGGGGAATTTGTCCCAGATATTTGGTGCATAACAACTAAACGCTGCTTCTCCCTGTTTAGTTCTGACTCTGGGGACAGAAAGCAGACCTGTCCCAGACGACCTGAGAGGTCTGGGTGGTTCATAATGTAGCTTCAGATCAGAAATGTATTTTGGCCCTAAACCAGTCAGTGCTTTATAACCCAAAAGAAGTATTTTGAAATCCATTCTTAAAGGGACAGGAAGCCAGTGTAAATACTTCAGAACTGGAGTGATGTGATCCACTTTCTTGGTCTTATAAGGTAGTCTTGGCCAAGAAACTAAATGTAATGAACACATTCAACTACCCACTTCTCTCCTCAAAGAAGAGGAGAGAGCCACCTTCAAATAGAGTCAGCAAAATCAAAGTCATGTAAATCCTAAAAGCCTGCTTTGTTGATCTGGGTGGCTGTTTGACCACCAGACAGAGAGCTTTGATTCACCTTTTAATTTACCAGACAAAACTATAAACTGCTCCAATTTAAAGCTGTCAGTACTTTGATGTGGTGAGTGTAAAATAACACCTCCAGCACCTGAAGGATCACAGCAGTGTTAAAGGGTTTTGTGATGGTGGCTGTTTATTACACACTAATGTAATGAAGGTTGTCTACAATAACATGGAGATTATCTGGAGATCTTTGCACACTATATGAAACCAAAAATTATTCAAAAATGAGATCAGTAGGCTATTTTAGCCAACGCAAACCTATAGTCCCCATCATCCTGCCTGACAGAGAAGAATAAGGGGATTGTTTCAGGAACACTGGAAGAGACGTGGCACATGCTCAACTACTGCTTGGTCTGCAGGAGGGCGCAAAAAAAAAAAACACAGCAAGGAAACGGTACTGCACTGAGAGAAATTTCCTCTCGGTGAGTCAAACCGAGTCAATCTGCCTCGAAAATCAGCTGCAGATACTTTTGTTGTGCGACTGCGCCCGTTACGCACAGTTATGGTAATGCTAAATCCACATCCTACTGTATGATCCTTATTGTACAATGGAATATACATATTCCATTGAGTTTATAACGGCCAACTCGCACTTAGCCTATATGTCACCTTATATTACATTTATACAACATCCACTTTGGGAAGTATTTGGTGTAACTTCAGAATTTATGGCAAAGGCCTACATTTATTTTGCACTCTAGTTTTGGGCACAATTCGACACATCAAGCACATTTGGTCTCACCTGGTAGTGTGCATACTGTATGTACCGATACGGGACCCTTTTCTCGAAGGTTTCCAATAAATCCCTCTGTGGATAGGAGATGTTAAACACTGGAAAATCTGCCTTGCACTTTTTAAGGCAGGCAGCCCTCAGTAGGATGTGGCGCATGACTCGGAGGGTGCTGTCTGCGAATAGGCTTTCGTTGTCCCGGCTGACGGAGCTGCAGTTGCGGCTACAGAAAACCTCGCTGTCCCGCAGCAGCCGGTGGAGCCGCAGGCTGAGCTCCAGGAACTTGATGCTCTCTGCCCAGTTCTGTGCCCCGTACTGCTCCAGCGCGTAGCTGTAGGCAGAGTCCAGCGGCATGATGTCCTTCTGAGGAAAACTTTTAAAGCTGTACTTTTCATACTGAGCCTCCACCAGTGTCGAGATTATAAGAGCCAGACTCAAGCTTTTCAGGAACATCGTTACCTCCAGCGGCTCCAGCAGGAGACTGTTCTTGTTTTGAATGGATCAGGAAACGTCCTTTTTCTTTACCAGGGAATGCTCATGTCTTTCTGCACGTAGCGTAGGCTGTAAAAGCCGCGTCGAGCTAGCTGCTGAAAACAAGAACTTCTGATCAGAGCTTTCAAAATAAAAGCCCAATTGAGCTTCTGGTATTTTTTATTTTTTTTTAAGTTGAGCCCATTTTCGCCAAATTTCACATATTATTGCCAGCCGTCCTTCAAAGAATGCTGCAGTACATCATGTCTGCATTTATTTCTCTCAGAGTTATTGTTTTGAGCTGCAATACAGAGTAGGCTACTGTGTGTGTGTGTGTGTGTGTGTGTGTGTGTGTGTGTGTGTGTGTGTGTGTGTGTGTGTGTGTGTGTGTGTGTGTGTGTGTGTGTGTGTGTGCTGCATGCATATTTGACAAAACAAACAAAAAGTTAAAACAAGTTTTTATCCTAATGTAAAAACAAGAGGCTGAACATGCATGCAATGTCTATTTGCATGCATGTTCCAGGTTAAGAATGACTAGATCAGCTTGTTTTTCTTGTTTATTATAATTATGAAATTTGTATTTTTCTGGCTGCAGATAAGACTAATTGTAGTGTTAGTATTGGCGCTGGCAAGTTGAGCATTTTTAATTATTATAATACTACTATCAAAAATATAGATGAAAAATATAAGAAGATTAATCAACAAGTTAACTGGTATCTGCAGCTCTAGGACTGATAAATGCAAATCTTGACAATTACCTTGAAGAAAGGTGTCCGTACTTCCGGTATAAATGGTGATAATTATGGCTTACTTGACACAGACCTCACAGTCTGAGTTTGGACCTCAGAAAAGCGGTCCAGCTTTTCTCAGTGTATTCCAGGGTCATAACACCGAGTCCCATGAACCAAAATTTAAACATATTAACAGGGATCTGATTTAGTTTTTTAAAATACTTTTGCCTCCTGCTGTTAAACTCTAGGAGGAAGATATATTCATAAAATGACTGAATATAGTTGTCTGAAGAGATACGATTATTTTCAACTTGGTTACCTACATTCCGAGCAAACTGACAAGCTGAGACATGGGTGGGTGAGCTATCACTTATAACCTCAGCAAATATAACCTCTGAGTCTGCAAAATCTCACATGAATAACGTTAGAAGGCTCAGACATATTTTTGTATATATCTGAGTAGGATGGTTATTAGGACCCAGATACTTTTTTATGAGGCAGACAGATGTGCCCGAAAAGTAATTATGTAAAAAAACACAGGCAGTAGTAATGCTTGCCATGCGTTACTGTGACGAGAAAGAATAATTTCATATTATGGGAAGGCACATTATAATTTTCGGCTCATCTCATACGTAAGTGAATTCATGGGGCCAGGCCTCTGGGCCAGGCATTACACGTTTGCAGAATTCCATTTAAAAGTGGGTGGGGGCCCAGGGGCCACTCCTCCTGCTGCTCTCTGGAGTGATGACCCAAGAGATGCGTTAAGCGAGACAGAGAGAGACAGAATAAGGCCGGAAGTTTAGTCGATTTCCCATCCAGTATAAAAGCACTAAGTAAATGTATATTTTCTTTTTTACTTAAAGAGATATATTATGTTGAATATGCATAAAGTACATGCTTGTTTTTCTATTCTATTTGAGTAATGTCAGCTTGTACATTATGGTGACTTTTCTCGAGCTGAAACTTGCTGATTGTTTATGGTGACAGACGATGTGGAGTTTTTTACCTCTGGGTCAGATAACCCATATTCAGAGTCACTTAATACTGTAGGCCTATTTAGGCAGGATATCTGGAGACTGTTGGTCATGCATTACAATTTGTCTGATAGGTTGTATTCTATTTCAAAAGCATATGCTGCACCACACTCCTAATAAATGGATCAACTGCGGCCATTGTAAGATCGAAAAAGTTAAGCAGAAAATAGTGATGCACCTTGTTTTAGACCTCTTAGACTAAATTTTCAATCGAATCGTCTCATCTTTTCCACTTCCAACAATCACATATGCAACTTAACCCCCTTAAAATGAAGTTTTCTTTCTTCAGTATTGTGCAAAATTGTGTACATTTCTGGTTTTGCATCAGTCCAAAGTACTATATCGCCCCACCATTTTGCGTCACCTATAAAGTGTATACGTTATATGAATGTATGTGTTTGTTTGTTTATGTGTTTATTTAAACGTATTTATAAACATTGTAATAGTCAGTTTCGTCATATTCTGTTACGTGAGAAGACATTGATTTTGTAATCGTAACCGGAAGAGTCTATCTCATTCCAGCGGTCTTGACACAGCTCCACTGTCCCAGACTTCATTCGGTGGGCTACTTACTTCTCTCCACTTCTTCAACCTCATCCCCCCACTGGTAGACGGTCTCTCTCTATTGTTACAACTCTCCAAATGGATCTGATGACATTAACGGTTTTATTTTGCCTTCATGTAACTTTAGTTACTGTGAATTGCAATCCGGGGCCGTTAGAGGATGTAGTTATCGATCGATACGATATACCGAAAATTTGTCCTCGAGAAGTGCAAACAGAAGATTTTATCCGTTATCATTTTAACGGTACCTTCTCTGCAGACGGGAAAAAGTTTGACTCCAGGTGAGGTTACAGCGAAATACACAATGTAATGACAATTAATCAAGAATGCGTTCATTTACAGCTTAAACTAGTCTATGTGTCTGTCTGCATGTAACGTTAATATAAACTCTTGCAGAAATTGTGATTTCAGTTGTAAAATGGTCAACGTGCTTTGAGAATGTCTCAGTAACGTTATTAAGTATCACACTACAATAAGCATAGAAAGTACAGCAATCAACCATTTTCCTGATGGATTCACAGACAATTAACTGCAGCTGAGCTAACAATACGTGTCATTCCCCATTTCAAATTAATTAGTATCACCTCAATGTTTCTATGACAATACATTATATTATATTATACGTTATATTTAACAGTGATTTACTATACAACATTTAATTTTAGGTAGATAAAATGTGTTCTTTTTATGGTTTTTAAGGTGGTGGATATTTTTGTTGCCATTCGTCAAATAACCTCCCTAGAATTTCAAAATGAAATATTAAAACACATGGCTGATCATAATGAAGCCGAGAGGGACATAATGACCTTTTGAATAATACTGGTGATGTGGATGGAACATTGGATGCAGACTTTAAAGCACCATAACATTTTAACGGCCCCATGACATGAGCTTCTAGATTCCATTTTTCACCACAGTCTACTGTTTTGACACTTCTACCTACTTTGGTGGATTCCATTGATTATACACTCTCATCCAGCTCTCCCTTTTGTTGTCTACGCAGTCATGACCGAGGCAAAGCCTTCATCAGCCAGGTCGGCTTGGGCAGACTCATCACAGGGATGGACCGCGGTCTTCTGAGCATGTGTGTCAATGAACGCAGGAGGATCAAAATCCCCCCACACCTGGCCTATGGAAGCATCGGAACAGGTGCCGATAAACATGAGTAACAGCACTTTGTTGGGTACATTATCTGTTCTAGTTTATGCCAATCTGTGCTGTTTGTCCGACAGGTGGTGTGATTCCTCCTGACGCTGTGTTAGTGTATGATGTTCTCCTGCTGGACATATGGAACACCCAGGACACGGTCCAGATCCGCACACTCAGCAAACCTGCAAGCTGCAACCGCACCACTGTGGCATCGGATTTCGTCCGTTACCACTATAACGGCACCCTGCTGTCTGGTGCAGCTTTCGGCTCCAGGTGACGTTAGGTTTTAACATTAAGGTATGTCTAATCTATTTCTGTGATTCTCAAAAACTTTGTCTTTTATTTAGTCACTCGAAGAATTCAACCTATGACACCTACTTGGGACAGGGCGACCTCATCAAAGGCATGGAAGAGGGTCTTTTGGGCATGTGTGTCGGGGAGAGAAGGATCATCATTGTCCCACCCTTCCTGGCATATGGAGAGACTGGCCAAGGTACAAACTATTAATGTTCAAGATGACTGTGGCTTGTATATAATAATTTCACATAGTTTACATTTCAAACTTTCTGACCTACAATTATTACAGTTTTTATATTCATTTCTGTTTCCGTAGACTTTGACAGACTTGGATTTGACCTGTTCAGTGTCAGAATTACTAGAAATCACATATGCTTTCCATTACTGCTGATCATTATCCAAAGTACACTAAGGGCCCTTTCACAACGACCTCGTTTGGTCCGAATTTTTGGACTTTTCAGTTTGGTCCGAACCAAAATTGCAGGTGTGAAACCTCCCCCTGACCAAACAGCCGAAATTTAGTCGGACGAAAAGAGGTGATCTCGGTCCGGATCAAACTAAACCATGGTCCAGTTTGTTTCAAGTGTGAAAGCTATTTTTGGATTGTTCAGACTTTCAGACCAAATGCAAAAAAGTTCTGGCAGGCTATCGTCGTATTATAAGAACGGAGAAGCTCTTTTAAGGAGTAGCTCAGTGCTTAGCGTGCACGCAGCGAGTGTGTGGTTGACCACAACACGAGAGTGACAGCGGATGCACTCCGAGTAGACAGGTGTCAGCGATCGGAGCATTAGCATTAAAGTTGTTACTATAAGTGGTAATGTCAGTTTCAGTTTATCTCTGAATAAATACTGCAGCTCCTCAAGACCAAAGTAAAGTTTGCGTGTCTTGATTCTCAACAACGCAACAAAACAAATGAGCCGCGGTAGCATGGGGAATGCAGGAGTCAGTCGGAAAAAACTCTGACACTAGAGAAAGGATACGAGAGGACGGGGAAGCCCGTCTACAAACAAATCAATGTCAAGTATAGGGAGACGCAGCCCACGTAGGTGATGACAACGGGAAGTAGTCTTTAGTGCGGTGGCATTATTGCAATGTGAAATCTTAACTAACTGGATCAAATGTATACAATGTAACAAAAACATGCACTTTGGTTCGGACTTAAAGGTGTGAAAATGCCCTAAAAGCAACCATTGGTTTCTGTTAATTTTATTATGGTTTGACAAACATCATCTATTACAGTGAGCAAGTTGTCTCATCTGTTTTTATTGTCAAGTTACATTATTGTTGCATGGTACCACATTTGACAGCAAAGACTATTTTGAAAATGCTTCTCTGTAGTTGTGTTTGGGTATATGTGTGAAACTCTGACATATCTGACAGTATTCATGTTTGATTGTTGTTTCGGTGCGCTTATTTTTCATGTCCATGCTTACTGCACTATTATGCAATAATAATGTACATAAAAGTAACGCAAAAAAGGATTGCTAATGTCATACACGACTCTCTGCAAGTTACTGCAAGGGGGAAAGTTCCATACCACACTAATATGAACAAAAAAAGGTCTGTCTGGAAGGAAGGAAACTAATCTCAAGAGTAAAAGTATGCTTTTAGAAATGGTCCACATTAAGGTAAAGTATATGTGACTGGTATGGACCTGAAACTGTGAGATATAGACACACTGCATGTCTTACTTTTTTTCCTAACAGGAACTCAGGTCCCTCCTCAGGCTACGCTGGTGTTCCAGGTGCTGCTGGTTGATGTGTTCAACCCTAAGGATGACCTAATTGTGGAGGTGAAGGAGGTACCTGAAGGCTGCAGCCGCAGGACGGTGACTGGAGATTACATCCGTTACCACTACAACGGTACCTTCCAGGACGGCACAGCCTTTGACTCGAGGTAAACCTGAGCTTTCTCCATTCTTAGAAAGCAATAAAATGTAAAGCAAAATGACCTGAGTTTAAAGGGATAGTTAGGATTTTTTTTTAAGTAGGGTTGTATTATGTACTTATTATAGTCCTTCTACGTCCTGCTACGTCCTGCTATGCTCTGCTGTGCCCTGCTACGTCCTGTAATGCCCTGCAGTGCCCTGCTATGCCATGAACTACTACAACTACTATTTCTAGTCACTGTTCCATTATCTTTATTGTGACCGTTATTGCCGCTATTCATCACACCCCCAACCGTCAGACACCGCCTACCAAGCCTGGGTCTGTCCGAGGTTTCTTCCTAAAAGGGAGTTTTTCCTCGCCACTGTCACACTCAGTGATGGGAATAACAGCGTCACTAACGGCGTTACTTTTTTTCAGTAACGAGTAATCTAATTGATTACTCTTCCCATCTTAATAACACCGTTACCGTTACTGCCAAAAAATGCGGCGCGTTACTATATTTGAAGCTGTTTTTTTCATCAGACCAACTAGATCTCTGACCCAAGAGGCAAATACTTTGTTTTACTGTTCTTCCTTGGTTAGTGGGCAGTACACGACACAAGCGCATACATGCTGACGATTGGCTGAGGTTGAGTAAAATGTCAATGTAAGCCAATCAGAGGTAGAGTTGGGCGGGTGTTCGAAAACACGCATAGTCGGACACACAAGAACAACACAATCGAGTCAGTCAACGAGAGAGAGACAGGTATGGCGTTATGAAATCAAGGAGAGGGTTAACTCTTCCTGCTACAGATTTTCCACCGTGGTCAGAAAACACAGGGGAGACACTTTGTTTCTTTTACTATATGACTCTAGAGTCGCTACTCACTCGAAAGCTAATCGCCGTCACTCTCTCACTTCTCCCTCGCTCTATCACCTACTCCCCACACACACACACACACACACACACACACACACACACACACACACACATGCCGGCTCGACGCACACACCAGCGCACAAGTATAAACATCAGGCCACTTACGTTATTTGCACTACAAAGAGTGTATATATTTATTTATTTTTGGTATAGTGCTTAACAAGCATAATTTAATTTTGTCCAGTTGTGGTTGAGGTGTTGTGTTATTTGTATTGATCCACTATATAAACATAATATCTACATACAGTACATGGCATTTGATTGGAGGTTAGTCTCACTTTGTCCCACAGCAACATTAAAATAGTTTAGATTTGTGTACATTGTTTCTGTTAATAATGTATTGTATTAAGTGTCCATTTCATTATAATATTCAGATTTATCATAAATAATTGAAGATGCACATGTATTTTAAGTTCCATTAAAGAGGGGTGGAGGTGGGGTCACATCGGAGCATTTAAAAATGTACTTGAAAGTAAGGCAATAGTTACTTTCTATAGTAACTAGTTACTTTCATAATTTGTAACTGAATAACTAATTTAGTTACTTTTTGGAAGAAGTAACTAGTAACTGTAACTAATTACTTTTTAAAAGTAACTTGCCCAACACTGGTCACACTAAATGCTTGCTCTTGGGGGATTTACTAGAATTGTTGGGTCCTTGTATGTTATAGAGTGTGGTCTAGACCTACTCTATCTGTAAAGTGTCTTGAGATAACTCTTGTTATGATTTGATACTATAAATAAAATTGAATTGAATTGAATAGTCAGTGTATTACCTACAGTAGATGGCGGTCGGCACGCCCCAAGTTTGGAGAAGCAGACAGAAGTACTGGCACGGAAGCTAAGCAATAAGCAATGTACTGCTGTGTACGGGGGCAGCAGCTAAATGTATCCATTTCAGTTTAAGTGTACGATATACTTAGCTTATTTTCACCACTTTACCTTGTCTTCAGACAGCCCTTTCGGACAGGTAACGGAAGCCGTTGTATACATCTATGCTCTCTTCAAAGCCACCATACTCCTTTGACAAAAATTGGTATTTTAAAGGGTTAGTTCGGATTAACCAAAGTCACACACACTAACACAAACAAACTAGCTGATCGAGGCAGGAGTAGACCGACATCTCCCGTGTTCTGTGTGGTAAAAATTATTGTTTTGTCAAAAGAGTCGGGTGGGTTTGAAGATAGCATAGATAATGGCTTCAGTTCCCCATCGGAAAGGGCTGTCTGTCAACAAGGTAAAGCCGTGAAAATATTCTAAATATAGCATACACTTAAACTGATATTGATTTTTTTTTTTTTTTTAGGTGGCTAAAATACATTTAGCTGCTGCCCCTGTCCACAGCAATACATTGCTTAGCTTCCATGTCGGTACTCCTGCCTGCTTCTGTAAACTGCGGGTCCTTTGGCTGCCATGTACAATAGACATACACTGACTATGGATAAGTACCTCATACAACCCCACTTCAAAAAATCCTGACTATCCCTTTAACGCTTCCCTTGACAGCTACAAGCGAAACAGCACCTATAACACTTACATCGGCAAGGGATATGTGATCCAAGGGATGGACAAAGCCCTGCATGGGCTGTGCATAGGAGAGAAGAGAAAGATTACCATCCCTCCTCACATGGCGTATGGCCAAGAAGGAGTTGGTGAGTTTGACACATGAATTGGGAGGATTCAAAAGACACTTGGAATGGACCAACATCTTCTTAGTCTTGTTTATGTTTGTAACACTGCCCTGTTTATTTTTTTCTCACACTGTAGGAGACCTCATTCCTAGCTCTGCTGTGCTGGTCTTTAACATTCACGTCATTGATTTCCACAACCCCGAAGACCCAGTCGACATAAAATCTACCTACAAGCCTGAGGATTGCAAAGTGACCAGTGAAGCTGACGATTTGATTCAGTATCGTTATAACTGCTCCATGATGGACGGCACCCTGCTGTACTCCTCGTGAGCGCCCTCTGCTACACTGCATCCTCCTCCTCCTGGTTTATGCATGTAACCATTGCTGGCTCCTTGTCTGACAGATTGCAGTGGGCCTAGAACTTCAGATATCATACCATTTTATGTATCCCTGACAACAGCACATATGTCTGCTTGGCTCAAGGTTTTGATATATGGAAATGTTTTAGTGAGCATTTTAAAAATCCCCATTGTTAAGAGTGGTAACAGTTTATGTGTCCATTTCCAGGGACCACTACGAGTCACCTTCCATCACGACTCTTGGAGCGAATAAGGTGATCCTGGGTTTGGAGAAAGGTTTGAGTGGCATGTGTGTGGGCGAGAGGAGGGAGGTGGTCGTTCCACCACACTGGGGACATGGTGAAAATGGAGGTCAGTCATAGGAACTGCTCAGATTGCATTCTGAACACACTTTCTTTTTACCCCAAATTATGTTTTCTCTTCTCTGTTTTGGGGTCTCCAGCTGGAGGAGTTCCCAGGAGTGCAGTGCTCTTCTTTGAGCTGGAGTTAGTGGAGCTGCAGAAGGGTGTGCCTGAAGGCTACATGTTTGTGTGGCTGGGAGATGGCCCTGATCCCCTGTTTCCTGCTATGGATCTCAATGGTGACAAAGAAGTACCTCTAGAGGAGGTAAGCAGACAACTAAATAGTTCTCCCTGCTAAATCTTATCTAAACAGCCTGGGTATAAACATGCTTTTAACATCGCAACGCTTTCTCCAGTTTTCAGCCTTCATCATGCTCCAAGTTAAGGAGGGCAAAGGTCGTCTTCTGCCAGGGTTTGATGCCGACAGCATCATTAAGGACATGTTTAATAACCAGGACCGCAATGAAGATGGGAAGATTGTTGAATATGAACTGAAACTCAAGGTGGATGAGTCTGAACAAGTGAAACGAGATGAGCTATAAAGAGGACTTGTACAGTACAGGCATGCAGTGGCTGAGGTCATACCGCCATCTTAGCAATTGTCGTGCAACTAATGTTTCAGAGATTGAAACATTGTTGAGCCTTTATTTAAGTTAGTCAGACAGTTCACTTTGCTAGATTCTGTTAAAAAATGTGCTGAGGAAACGTGTTTGAAAATGTGAAAGGAAGAAAAATGGCCTCTAGTGAAATTGTGTTCTGTTGAAAATATTTACATTGAACTACCTAAGAAACTATTTGGGCTGGGCCCTACCTTCAGAATATTACTTTATAAAACTAGTAGTCAATGCAGTGCCTCATAAAATTGATGAAAAACCACTGGTTGTACAGTATAATTGGGAGTGGCTAGTTTTTACAATATTATTCTTTATTATATTATCTATTATAGAGAAAATGTATCACAAAAAGAGTGTTGTGGAACGTAAAAAATAAACTGTTTTATAGTAAAATTAAGACACCTACTTTATTTCTTAAATACTGTTTGTGTACAGACATGTATATGTGAATTAGTTTGGTAGACTTTAATTCAGTGGCCTACATATTTCATCAACATTTTATTCATTAAACCATTTGTAATAAAACATGACATTCAGAAACAGATGGTACCACATTTTATAGTTGGAACATATAATGAGGTAATGAGTTTAGACAAAAGAAGACAAAACAATGCATGACTGACTGTAAATGGCACATTGTCCACAAATGACAAAGGACATCTCTAATATTTTAGTACTTTTGTGTTATTAACACAGACTTCCACAACATTGCGTGGAAGTCTGGGACGGTGCCTAAGGAGTGGCAGACTGGGGTGGTGGTTCCCCTTTTCAAAAAGGGGGACCAGAGGGTGTGTGCCAATTATAGGGGTATCACACTTCTCAGCCTCCCTGTTAAAGTCTTCTCCAAGGTGCTGGAAAGGAGGGTTCGGTCGATAGTCGAACCTCAGGTTGAAGAGGAACAATGCGGATTCCGTCCTGGTCGTGGAACAACGGACCAGATCTTTACTCTCGCAAGGATCCTGGAGGGAGCCTGGGAGTATGCCCAACCGGTCTACATGTGCTTTGTGGATCTGGAGAAGGCCTATGACCGGGTCCCCCGGGAGATACTGTGGGAGGTGCTGCGGGAGTATGGGGTGAGGGGGTCCCTTCTCAGGGCAATCCAATCTCTGTACAACCAAAGCGAGAGCTGTGTCCGGGTTCTCGGCAGTAAGTCGGACTCGTTTCAGGTGAGAGTTGGCCTCCACCAGGGCTGCACTTTGTCACCAATCCTGTTTGTAGTATTTATGGACAGGATATCGAGGCGTAGTCGGGGTGGAGAGGGGTTGCAGTTCGGTGAGCTGGGGATCTCATCGCTGCTTTTTGCAGATGATGTGGTCCTGATGGCATCATCGGCCTGTGACCTTCAGCACTCACTGGATCGGTTCGCAGCCGAGTGTGAAGCGGCTGGGATGAGGATCAGCACCTCTAAATCAGAGGCCATGGTTCTCAGCAGGAAACCGATGGAGTGCCTTCTCCAGGTAGGGAATGAGTCCTTACCCCAAGTGAAGGAGTTCAAGTACCTTGGAGTCTTGTTCGCGAGTGAGGGAACAATGGAGCGGGAGATTGGTCGGAGAATCGGCGCAGCGGGTGCGGTATTACATTCAATTTATCACACCGTTGTAACGAAAAGAGAGCTGAGCCAGAAGGCAAAGCTCTCGATCTACCGGTCAGTTTTCGTTCCTACCCTCACCTATGGTCATGAAGGTTGGGTCATGACCGAAAGAACGAGATCCAGGGTACAAGCGGCCGAAATGGGTTTCCTCAGGAGGGTGGCTGGTGTCTCCCTTAGAGATAGGGTGAGAAGCTCAGTCATCCGTGAGGAGCTCGGAGTAGAGCCGCTGCTCCTTTGCGTCGAAAGGAGCCAGTTGAGGTGGTTCGGGCATCTGGCAAGGATGCCCCCTGGGCGCCTCCCTAGGGAGGTGTTCCAGGCACGTCCAGCTGGGAGGAGGCCTCGGGGAAGACCCAGGACTAGGTGGAGGGATTATATCTCCAACCTGGCCTGGGAACGCCTTGGGATCCCCCAGTCGGAGCTGGTTAATGTGGCTCGGGAAAGGGAAGTTTGGGGTCCCCTGCTGGAGCTGCTACCCCCGCGACCCGAGACCGGATAAGCGGACGAAGATGGATGGATGGATGGATGGTGTTATTAACCAATTATTAGTTTTTTATGAAACTTTTGTGTGTTGCATTGTGTACCTTTATGAAAATCATACAGTTAAAATGACTGTGAAGGGGTCATGTGGTTCTGTTTTATATCTCAGTCATTGTGGAGCTTGGCGCAGATGCACTAGCTGCTATGGGTGTAGAAATGTCCTTAAACATCTGTTTGCATATCGATAGTTGTGTCCGCTCCACCACTCATTAGACCTGCTGTCAATGACAAGATGCTAAATGGACGTGGACTCTTACCTCAAAGAGCTTTACAACAAAAGCAAGCACCATGACTTTCTATGACATACTGTACTATACTATGACTTCTTTATGACATTTTTATAGCATACTATACTATGACTTTTTTATGACATACTATATTATTTTTATGGCATACTATGACTTTTTTATGATATACTATGAGATTTTATGAAATTTATTATGACATACTATACTATGACTTTTTATGATATACTATACTATGAGATTTTATGAAATTTATTATGACATACTATACTATGACTTTTTTTATGACATTTATTATGGCATCCGATACTATAACTTTTTTATGACATTTTTTAAGACACTATACTATGGCTTTTTATGACATGCTATACTATGACTCTTTTTGTCATACTATACTATGACTTTTTTAGAGATACTTTACTATGACTTTTTTATTCCTTTTTTTGTCATACTATACTATGACAATTTTCGACATACTATATTATGACTTTTTGATCACTTTTTCCGACATACTATACTATGACCTTTTAATCATTTTTATTTTTTATCATACTATGACTTTTTTACGAAAACATGAGCTTTGTGTCAGGTCACGTAGCCTAGCTTGATAAAGTAATGGTTGGGCGACAAAAGGTTGAGTCTTTGAATCTTACACGTTTGAGGATGAAGTTTTAAGGGTCAAATATACTAAGTGAAAGAGACAAATATGCCAAAATCATAAACTTGTTTGTTAGGTCAGATATCTTAGAGTGATAAGAGAATGCTTGGAAGACAGAAGGATGAGTGTTTGAATTTTATGTTTGAGGAAGTTTTGAGGTCCAGTATACTTTGTGAAAGAGACAAATATGCCAAAAATATGATTTTTGTGATAAATCAGGTAGCTTAGCCGGAAAGGAGAATGATTGGTAGACAGAAGGTAGAGTGTTCAAATCCTATATATCTCTCAAAGTTTTGAGGTCCTATACACTGAGTGAAAGAGACGAATATGTCAGAAATTACAGCATTCTGTCAGATCAGGTAGTTTAGAGGGTTAAGATGATGACTGGAAAACCAAAGGTTGAATGCTTGAGTCCTACATGTCTCAGTAAATTTTAAAGTCCGACATACTAATTGAAAGAGCCAAACAACGAAAACATAAGTATGTTCACCATCAAAGATAGCTTAGGGTGATAAGTGAATGACTGGAAGACAGAGCCTTAAGAGTTCAAAACCTCTAGGGTGCAATTTCTTTCAAGATGTACATTACAGGGATGAAGAACTAATTTTTTTAGACATGCAATACTATGACTTTTTTATTACTTTTTTCGACATACTATACTATGACTTTTTGTCACTTTTTCCGACATACTATGCTATGACTTTTTTGACATACTAAACTATTACTTTTTAGTACTTTTTTCGACATACTATATACTATGACTTTTTCAACATACTATACTATGAATTTTGTATCACTTTTTTCGACATACTATAATATGACTTTTTTATCACTATTTTCGACATACTATACTATCACTTGCTATAACTTTTTTCGACATACTATACTATGACTTTTTATATCACTTCTTTTGACATATTATGCTATGAGTTTTTTATCACTTTTTTCGACATACTATATTATGACTTTTTGTCACTTTCTCCGACATACTATGCTATGACTTTTTCGACATACTAAACTATGACTTTTTAATAACTTTTTTCGACACACTATAATATCACTTTTTTCGACATACTATACTATTACTTTTTATGAAGGAATGAAGAATTAATTTTTTTAGACATGCAATACTATGACTTTATTACTTTTTTCGACATACTATGCTATGACTTTTTCGACATACTATACTATGACTTTTTGTCACTTTTTCCGACATACTATGCTATGACTTTTTCGACATACTATACTATGACTTTTTAATAACTTTTTTTGACATACTATACTATTACTTTTTATTACTTTTTTCGACATACTACACTATGACTTTTTCAACATACTATACTATGAATTTTGTATCACTTTTTTCGACATACTATGCTGACTTCTTTGACATACTATACTACGATTTTTTCATCACTTTGTTCAACAAATTATACTGACTTTTTATCACTTCTTTCGACATACTATAATATGACTTGTTTATCACTATTTTCGACATACTATACTATCACTTTTTTCGACATACTATACTATCACTTACTATAACTTTTTTCGACATACTATACTATGACTTTTTATATCACTTCTTTCGACATACTATGCTATGACTTTTTTATCACTTTTTTGACATACTATACTATGACTTTGTGAAAGAGACAAATATGCCAAAAATATGGCTTTTGTGATAAGTCAGGTAGCTTAGCAGGAATGATTGGTAGACAGAAGCTTGAATGTTCAAATCCTATATGTCTCTCAAAGTTTCAAGGTCTGACATACTAAGTGAAAGAGCCAAATGACGAAAACATAAATATTATTACCAAGAAAGATAATGACTATGACTTTTTATCACTATTTTTGACATACTATACTATCACTTTTTTATCACTTTTTTCGACATACTATACTATCACTTACTATAACTTTTTTCGACATACTATACTATGACTTTTTATATCACTTCTTTCGACATATTATGCTATGACTTTTTTATCACTTTTTTGACATACTATACAATGACTTTGTGAAAGAGACAAATATGCCAAAAATATGGCTTTTGTGATAAGTCAGGTAGCTTAGCAGGAAAAGAGAATGATTGGTAGAAAGAAGTTTGAGTGTTCAAATCCTATATGTCTCTCAAAGTTTTGAGATCCTATACACTGAGTGAAAGAGACGAATATGTCAGAAACTACACTTTTGGGTTAGCTTAGATGGATAAGACAATGGCTGGACAACCTAAAGGTTGAATGTTCAAGTCCACATGTCTCAGTAAGAGCCAAATGACGAAAGCATATATAGTTTTACCAAGAAAGATAGCTTAGGGTGATAAGTGAATGACTGGAAGACAGAACCTTAAGAATGCAAAATCTCTATGGTGCAATTACTTTCAAGATTTACATTACAGGAATGAAGACTTCATTTTTTTAGACATGCAATACTATGACTTTTTTAGCACTATTTTCGACATACTATACTATCACTTTTTTATCACTTTTTTCGACATACTATACTATGACTTTTTATCACTTTTTTCAACATACTATACCATGATTTCTTTCGACATACTATACTATGACTTTTTTCAAAATACTATGCTATCACTTTTTATCACTTTTTTTCAAAATACTATAAAATGACTTTTTTTATCACTTTATTTCGACATACTATAATATGACTTTTTATTAAATTTTTTCGACATGCTATACTAGTATGACTTTTGTATCACTTTTTTTGACATACTATACTATGACTTTTTTGACATACTATACTATGACTTTTTTATCACTTTTTTCGACATCTTTGACTTTTTTTATCACTTTTTTCAACATTATATACTATTAATTTTTTATCACTTTTTTCAACATACTATACCATGATTTCTTTCGACATACTATACTATGACTTTTTTTGACATACTATACTATGACTTTTTTATCACTTTTTTCGACATACAATGCTATCACTTTTTATCACTTTTTTTCGAAATACTATAATATGACTTTTCGACATACTATACTATGACTTTTTTTATCATTTTATTTCGACATACTATAATATGACTTTTTATTAAATTTTTTCGACATGCTATACTAGTATGACTTTTGTATCACTTTTTTTGACATACTATACTATGACTTTGTGAAAGAGACAAATATGCCAAAAATATGGCTTTTGTGATAAGTCAGGTAGCTTAGCAGGAATGATTGGTAGACAGAAGCTTGAGTGTTCAACTCCTATATGTCTCTCAAAGTGTTGAGGTCCTATGCACTGAGTGAAAGAGACAACTATGTCAGAAACTACACCTTTATGCTAGATTGGGTAGTCTAGAGGGATAAGACAATGGCTAGAAAACTAAAGGTTGAATGTTGAAGTCCTTCTTAGTGTCTTAGTAAGTTTTAAGGTCTGACATACTAAGTGAAAGAGCCAAATGACGAAAACATAAATATTATTACCAAGAAAGATAATGACTATGACTTTTTATCACTTTTTTCGACATACTATACTATGGCTTTTTTACGAAAACATTAACTTTTGTGTCAGGTCAGATAGCCTAGGTTGCTAAGATAATGGTTGGGAGACAAAAGGTTAAGTCTTTGACTCTTACATGTTTGAGGAAGTTTTAAGGGTCAAATATACTAAGTGAAAGAGATAAATATGCCAAAAATAAAGCCTCTATCATAAGTCAGGTAGCTTAGAGGGAAAAGAGAATGAATGGTAGACAGAAGGTTGAATGTTCAAATCCTACATGTCTCTGTAAGTTTTGAGGTACTATACATTGAGTGAAAGAGACGAATATGTCAAAAACTAAGCATTTTTCGTCAGATCAGATAGCTTAGATGGATAAGAGAATGATTGGAAGACCAAAGGTTGAGTGTTCAAGTCCTATGTGTCTCAGAAGATTTTAAGGTCCGACATATTAAGTGAAAGAGCTAAATGACGAAAACATAAACATGTTTGCTAAGAAAGACAGCTTGGGTGGTAAGTGAAAGACTGGAAGACAGAAAGATGAGAGTTCAGAACTTCTACTGTGATATTGTTTTCAAGATGTACATCACAGGAATATAGAATTAATTTTTATAGACGTGCAATACTATCCCTTTTTTCGACATACTACGCTATGACTTTTTTATCACTTTTTTATGACTTTTTTCAACATACTATAGTATCACTTTTTTTTTTATCCCTTTTTTCGACATACTATGTAGTACATAGTATGTACTATGACTTTTATCACTTCTTTTGACATACTATACTATGACTTTTTATCACTTTTTTCGACATACTATACTATTACTTTTTTATCTTTTTTTTTCGACATACTATGCTATCACTTTTTTATCACTTTTTTCGACATACTATGTACTATGACTTTTATCACTTCTTTCGACATACTATACTATGACTTTTTTGTCTTTTTTTTTCGACATACTATACCATGATTTCTTTCGACATACTATACTATGACTTTTTTTGACATACTATACTATGACTTTTTTATCACTTTTTTCGACATACAATGCTATCACTTTTTATCACTTTTTCGAAATACTATAATATGACTTTTCGACATACTATACTATGACTTTTTTATCACTTTATTTCGACATACTATAATATGACTTTTATTACATTTTTTCGACATGCTATACTAGTATGACTTTTGTATCACTTTTTTGACATACTATACTGTGACTTTTTTGACATACTATACTATGACTCTTTCTCACTTTTTTTGACTTGCTATACTATGACTTTTTTTATTTCATTTTTTTGACATACTATATACTATGACTTTTATCACTTTTTCGACATACTATACTATGACTTTTTTATCACTTTTTTTCGACATACTATGCTATCACTTTTTTATCACTTTTTTTTCGAAATACTATACTATGACTTTTATCACTTTTTTCGACATACTATACTATGACTTTTTTATCACTTTTTTCGATATATTATACTATGACTTTTTATCACTTTTTTCGAAATACTATACCATGATTTTTTTTCGACATTTTTTTTTCGACATACTATGCTATCACTTTTTTATCACTTTTTTCGACATACTATGTACTATGACTTTTATCACTTCTTTCGACATACTATACTATGACTTTTTTGTCTTTTTTTTTCGACATACTATACCATGATTTCTTTCGACATACTATACTATGACTTTTTTTGACATACTATACTATGACTTTTTTATCACTTTTTTCGACATACAATGCTATCACTTTTTATCACTTTTTTCGAAATACTATAATATGACTTTTCGACATACTATACTATGACTTTTTTTATCACTTTATTTCGACATACTATAATATGACTTTTTATTACATTTTTTCGACATGCTATACTAGTATGACTTTTGTATCACTTTTTTTGACATACTATACTGTGACTTTTTTGACATACTATACTATGACTCTTTCTCACTTTTTTTGACTTGCTATACTATGACTTTTTTTATTTCATTTTTTTGACATACTATATACTATGACTTTTATCACTTTTTCGACATACTATACTATGACTTTTTTATCACTTTTTTTCGACATACTATGCTATCACTTTTTTATCACTTTTTTTTCGAAATACTATACTATGACTTTTATCACTTTTTTCGACATACTATACTATGACTTTTTTATCACTTTTTTCGATATATTATACTATGACTTTTTATCACTTTTTTCGAAATACTATACCATGATTTTTTTTCGACATTTTTTTTTTGACATACTATGCTTTGACTCTTTTTCACTTTTTCAACATACTATACTATTACTTTTTCTTCACTTTTTTCGACATACTATGCTTTGACTTTTTATCACATTTTTCGACATACTATACCATGATTTTTTCGATATATACTATACGATGACATTTTTTGACATACTATACTATGACTTTTTATCACTTTTTCAACATACTATGTTTTTACTTTTTTTCACTTTTTCGACATATTATACTATGACTTTTTCTTCACTTTTGTCGACATACTATACTATGACTTTTTTTGACGTACTATACTATGACTTTTTCTTCACCTTTTTCAACATACTATACTATGACTTTTTTGACATACTATACTATGACTTTTTCTTCGCTTTTTTCGACACACTATACTATGACCTTCTTCACTTTTTTTGACATACTATACTATGACTTTTTTTTGACATACTATACTATCACTTTTTTTGACATACTATACTATGACTTTTTCTTCACTTATTTCGACATACTATGCTATGACTTTTTTGACATACTATGTTTTGTATCACTTTTTTCGACATCTTTGACTTTTTTTATCACTTTTTTCAACATTATATACTATTAATTTTTTATCACTTTTTTCAACATACTATACTATGATTTCTTTCGACATACTATACTATGACTTTTTTTGACATACTATACTATGACTTTTTTATCACTTTTTTCAACATACTATACCATGATTTCTTTCGACATACTATACTATGACTTTTTTTGCCAAACTATACTATGACTTTTTTATCACTTTTTTCGACATACAATGCTATCACTTTTTATCATTTTTTTTCGAAATACTATAATATGACTTTTCGACATACTATACTATGACTTTTTTTATCACTTTATTTCGACATACTATAATATGACTTTTTATTACATTTTTTCGACATGCTATACTAGTATGACTTTTGTATCACTTTTTTTGACATACTATACTATGACTTTGTGAAAGAGACAAATATGCCAAAAATATGGCTTTTGTGATAAGTCAGGTAGCTTAGCAGGAATGATTGGTAGACAGAAGCTTGAGTGTTCAACTCCTATATGTCTCTCAAAGTGTTGAGGTCCTATGCACTGAGTGAAAGAGACAACTATGTCAGAAACTACACCTTTATGCTAGATTGGGTAGTCTAGAGGGATAAGACAATGGCTAGAAAACTAAAGGTTGAATGTTGAAGTCCTTCTTAGTGTCTTAGTAAGTTTTAAGGTCTGACATACTAAGTGAAAGAGCCAAATGACGAAAACATAAATATTATTACCAAGAAAGATAATGACTATGACTTTTTATCACTTTTTCGACATACTATACTATGGCTTTTTTACGAAAACATTAACTTTTGTGTCAGGTCAGATAGCCTAGGTTGCTAAGATAATGGTTGGGAGACAAAAGGTTAAGTCTTTGACTCTTACATGTTTGAGGAAGTTTTAAGGGTCAAATATACTAAGTGAAAGAGATAAATATGCCAAAAATAAAGCCTCTATCATAAGTCAGGTAGCTTAGAGGGAAAAGAGAATGAATGGTAGACAGAAGGTTGAATGTTCAAATCCTACATGTCTCTGTAAGTTTTGAGGTACTATACATTGAGTGAAAGAGACGAATATGTCAAAAACTAAGCATTTTTCGTCAGATCAGATAGCTTAGATGGATAAGAGAATGATTGGAAGACCAAAGGTTGAGTGTTCAAGTCCTATGTGTCTCAGAAGATTTTAAGGTCCGACATATTAAGTGAAAGAGCTAAATGACGAAAACATAAACATGTTTGCTAAGAAAGACAGCTTGGGTGGTAAGTGAAAGACTGGAAGACAGAAAGATGAGAGTTCAGAACTTCTACTGTGATATTGTTTTCAAGATGTACATCACAGGAATATAGAATTAATTTTTATAGACGTGCAATACTATCCCTTTTTTCGACATACTACGCTATGACTTTTTTATCACTTTTTATGACTTTTTTCAACATACTATAGTATCACTTTTTTTTTTATCCCTTTTTTCGACATACTATGTAGTACATAGTATGTACTATGACTTTTATCACTTCTTTTGACATACTATACTATGACTTTTTATCACTTTTTTCGACATACTATACTATTACTTTTTTATCTTTTTTTTTCGACATACTATGCTATCACTTTTTTATCACTTTTTTCGACATACTATGTACTATGACTTTTATCACTTCTTTCGACATACTATACTATGACTTTTTGTCTTTTTTTTCGACATACTATACCATGATTTCTTTCGACATACTATACTATGACTTTTTTGACATACTATACTATGACTTTTTTATCACTTTTTTCGACATACAATGCTATCACTTTTTATCACTTTTTTCGAAATACTATAATATGACTTTTCGACATACTATACTATGACTTTTTTTATCACTTTATTTCGACATACTATAATATGACTTTTTATTACATTTTTTCGACATGCTATACTAGTATGACTTTTGTATCACTTTTTTTGACATACTATACTGTGACTTTTTTGACATACTATACTATGACTCTTTCTCACTTTTTTTGACTTGCTATACTATGACTTTTTTATTTCATTTTTTGACATACTATATACTATGACTTTTATCACTTTTTCGACATACTATACTATGACTTTTTATCACTTTTTTTCGACATACTATGCTATCACTTTTTTATCACTTTTTTTCGAAATACTATACTATGACTTTTATCACTTTTTCGACATACTATACTATGACTTTTTTATCACTTTTTTCGATATATTATACTATGACTTTTTATCACTTTTTTCGAAATACTATACCATGATTTTTTTTCGACATTTTTTTTTTGACATACTATGCTTTGACTCTTTTTCACTTTTTCAACATACTATACTATTACTTTTTCTTCACTTTTTTCGACATACTATGCTTTGACTTTTTTATCACATTTTTCGACATACTATACCATGATTTTTTTCGATATATACTATACGATGACATTTTTTGACATACTATACTATGACTTTTTATCACTTTTTCAACATACTATGTTTTTACTTTTTTTCACTTTTTCGACATATTATACTATGACTTTTTCTTCACTTTTGTCGACATACTATACTATGACTTTTTTTGACGTACTATACTATGACTTTTTCTTCACCTTTTTCAACATACTATACTATGACTTTTTTGACATACTATACTATGACTTTTTCTTCGCTTTTTTCGACACACTATACTATGACCTTCTTCACTTTTTTTGACATACTATACTATGACTTTTTTTTGACATACTATACTATCACTTTTTTTGACATACTATACTATGACTTTTTCTTCACTTATTTCGACATACTATGCTATGACTTTTTTGACATACTATGTTTTGTATCACTTTTTTCGACATCTTTGACTTTTTTTTATCACTTTTTTCAACATTATATACTATTAATTTTTTATCACTTTTTTCAACATACTATACTATGATTTCTTTCGACATACTATACTATGACTTTTTTTGACATACTATACTATGACTTTTTTATCACTTTTTTCAACATACTATACCATGATTTCTTTCGACATACTATACTATGACTTTTTTTGCCAAACTATACTATGACTTTTTTATCACTTTTTTCGACATACAATGCTATCACTTTTTATCATTTTTTTTCGAAATACTATAATATGACTTTTCGACATACTATACTATGACTTTTTTTATCACTTTATTTCGACATACTATAATATGACTTTTTATTACATTTTTTCGACATGCTATACTAGTATGACTTTTGTATCACTTTTTTTGACATACTATACTATGACTTTTTTGACATACTATACTATGACTTTTTTATCACATTTTTTGACATACTATACTATGACTCTTTCTCACTTTTTTTGACTTGCTATACTATGACTTTTTTATTTCTTTTTTTCGACATACTATATACTATGACTTTTATCACTTTTTTCGACATACTATACTATGACTTTTTTATCACTTTTTTCGACATATTATGCTATCACTTTTTTATCACTTTTTTCGACATATTATGCTATCACTTTTTTATCACTTTTTTTTCGAAATACTATAATATGACTTTTAGACATACTATACTATGACTTTTTATCACTTTTTTCGAAATCCTATACCATGATTTTTTTTCGACATTTTTTTTTTTAAATACTATGCTTTGACTCTTTTTCACTTTTTCAACATACTATACTAGGACTTTTTTCAACATACTATACTATTACTTTTTCTTCACTTTTTTCGACATACTATACTATGACTTTTTTGACGTACTATACTATGACTTTTTCTTCACTTTTTTTGACATACTATACTATGACTTTTTTTTGACATACTATACTATGACTTTTTTTGACATACTATACTATGACTTTTTCTTCACTTTTTTCGACATGCTATACTATGACTTTTTCTTCACTTTTTTCGACATACTATACTATGACTTTCTTCACTTTTTTCGACATACTATACGATGACTTTTTTTGACGTACTATACTATGACTTTTTCTTCACTTTTTTTGACATACTATACTATGACTTTTTTTGACATACTATACTACGATTTTTTTCGACATACTATACTATGACTTTTTTGGCATACTATGTTTTGTATCACTTTATTCGACATACTATACTATGACTTTTTTTTGACATACTATACTATGACTTTTTTATCACATTTTTCGACATACTATACCATGATTTTTTTCGATATACTATACTATGACTTTTTTTGACATACTATACTATGACTTTTTTTCACTTTTTCGACATATTATACTATGACTTTTTCTTCACTTTTTTTGACGTACTATACTATGACTTTTTCTTCACTTTTTTCGACATACTATACTATGACTTTTTTGACGTACTATACTATGACTTTTTCTTCACTTTTTTTGACATACTATACTATGACTTTTTTTTGACATACTATACTATGACTTTTTTTGACATACTATATTATGACTTTTTCTTCACTTTTTTCGACATGCTATACTATGACTTTTTCTTCACTTTTTTCGACATACTATACTATGACTTTCTTCACTTTTTTCGACATACTATACGATGACTTTTTTTGACGTACTATACTATGACTTTTTCTTCACTTATTTCGACATACTATGCTATGACTTTTTTGACATACTATGTTTTGTATCACTTTATTCGACATACTATACTATGACTTTTTTTTGACATACTATACTATGACTTTTTCTTCACTTTTTTTGACATACTATGCTTTGACTTTTTTATCACTTTTTTCAACATACTATACTATGACTTTTTTGACATACTATACTGTGACATTTGTATCAGATTTTTGACATACTAAATTATCACTTTTTTTGACACTTTTTTTGACATACTATACTATGACTTTTTTTTCACTTTTTTCAACATACTATACTATGACTTTTTTGACATACTATACTATGACTTTTTCTTCACTTTTTTCAACATACTATATACTATGACTTTTTTTTGACATACTATACTGTGACATTTTTATCACTTTTTTTGACATACTATATATCACTTTTTTCGACATACTATACTATTACTTTTTCTTCACTATTTTCGACATACTATACCATGATTTTTTTCGACTTACTATACTATGACTTTTTTGACTACTATGTTTTGTATCACTTTTTTCAACATACTATACTATGACTTTTTTTTTACATACTATACTATGACTTTTTCTTCACTTTTTTCGACATACTATACTATTACTTTTATTGACATACTATACTATGACTTTTTCTTCACTTTTTTCGACATACTATACTGTGACATTTTTCTCAGTTTTTTGACATACTAAATTATCACTTTTTTTGACATACTATACTATGACTTTTTTTTGACATACTATACTATGACTTTTTTTTGACATACTATACTATGACTTTTTTCGATATACTATACTATGACTTTTTTTGACATACTATACTATGACTTTTTATCACTTTTTCAACATACTATGCTTTTACTTTTTTTCACTTTTTTGACATACTATACACTGACTTTTTTCGACATATTATACTATGACTTATTCTTCACTTTTTTTGACATACTATACTATGACTTTTTCTTCACTTTTTTTCGACATACTGTACTATGACTTTTTTTGACGTACTATACTATGACTTTTTCTTCACCTTTTTCGACATACTATACTATGACTTTTTTGACATACTATACTATGACTTTTTCTTCACTTTTTTCAACATACTATACTATGACTTTTTCTTCACTTTTTTCAACATACTATACTATGACTTTTTTTTACATACTATACTATGACTTTTTCTTCACTTTTTTCGAAATACTATAATATGACTTTTCGACATACTATACTATGACTTTTTTTATCACTTTATTTCGACATACTATAATATGACTTTTTATTACATTTTTTCGACATGCTATACTAGTATGACTTTTGTATCACTTTTTTTGACATACTATATTGTGACTTTTTTGACATACTATACTATGACTCTTTCTCACTTTTTTTGACTTGCTATACTATGACTTTTTTTATTTCTCTTTTTTCGACATACTATATACTATGACTTTTATCACTTTTTTCGACATACTATACTATGACTTTTTTATCACTTTTTTCGACATACTATGCTATCACTTTTTTATCACTTTTTTTTTCGAAATACTATACTATGACTTTTATCACTTTTTTCGACATACTATACTATGACTTTTTTATCACTTTTTTCGATATACTATACTATGACTTTTTATCACTTTTTTCGAAATACTATACCATGATTTTTTTTCGACATTTTTTTTTTGACATACTATGCTTTGACTCTTTTTCACTTTTTCAACATACTATACTATTACTTTTTCTTCACTTTTTTCGACATACTATACTATGACTTTTTTTGACATACTATACTATGACTTTTTCTTCACTTATTTCGACATACTATGCTATGACTTTTTTTGACATACTATATTATCACTTTTTTCGACATACTATACTATTACTTTTTCTTCACTTTTTTCGACATACTATACCATGATTTTTTTCAACTTACTATACTATGACTTTTTTGACTACTATGTTTTGTATCACTTTTTTCAACATACTATACTATGACTTTTTTTTACATACTATACTGTGACTTTTTCTTCACTTTTTTCGACATACTATACTATTACTTTTTTTGACATAATATACTATGACTTTTTCTTCACTTTTTTCGACATACTATACTGTGACATTTTTCTCAGTTTTTTGACATACTAAATTATCACTTATTTTGACATACTATACTATGACTTTTTTTGACATACTATACTATGACTTTTTTCGATATACTATACTATGACTTTTTTGACATACTATACTATGACTTTTTCTTCACTTTTTTTGACGTACTATACTATGACTTTTTTTGACGTACTATACTATGACTTTTTCTTCACTTTTTTGACATACTATACAATGACTTTTTCTTCACTTTTTTTCGACATACTATACTATGACTTTTTTTTCACTTTTTTCGACATACTATACTATGACTTTTTTGACATACTATACTACGACTTTTTCTTCACTTTTTTCAACATACTATATACTATGACTTTTTTTGACATACTATACTGTGACATTTTTATCACTTTTTTTGACATACTATATTATCACTTTTTTCGACATACTATACTATGACTTTTCCTTCACTTTTTTCGACATACTATACTATGACTTTTTCTTCACTTTTTTCGACATACTATACTGTGACATTTTTCTCAGTTTTTTGACATACTAAATTATGACTTTTTTTTTATATACTATACTATGACTTTTTTTGACATACTATACTATGACTTTTTATCACTTTTTCAACATACTATGCTTTTACTTTTTTTCACTTTTTCGACATATTATACAATGACTTTTTTCGATATACTATACCATGACTTTTTTTCACTTTTTCGACATACTATACAATGACTTTTTTTGACATATTATACTGACTTTTTCTTCACTTTTTTCGACATACTATACTATGACTTTTTCTTCACTTTTTTTCGACATACTATATATACTATGACTTTTTCTTCACCTTTTTCGACATACTATACTATGACTTTTTCTTCACCTTTTTCGACATACTATACTATGACTTTTCTGACATACTATACTATGACTTTTTCTTCACTTTTTTTCGACATACTATACTTTGACTTTCTTCACTTTTTTCGACATACTATACTATGACTTTTTTTGACGTACTATACTATGACTTTTTTTGACGTACTATACTATGACTTTTTTTGACATACTATACTATGACTTTTTCTTCACTTATTTCGACATACTATGCTATGACTTTTTTGACATACTATGTTTTGTATCACTTTATTCGACATACTATACTATGACTTTTTCTTCACTTTTTTCGACATACTATGCTTTGACTTTATCACTTTTTTCGACATACTATACTATGACTTTTTTGACATACTATACTGTGACATTTGTATCAGATTTTTGACATACTAAATTATCACTTTTTTTGACACTTTTTTTGACGTACTATACTATGACTTTTTTTTCACTTTTTTCGACATACTATACTATGACTTTTTTGACATACTATACTATGACTTTTTCTTCACTTTTTTCAACATACTATATACTATGACTTTTTAAGACATACTATATTATCACTTTTTTCGACATACTATACTATTACTTTTTCTTCACTTTTTTCGACATACTATACCATGATTTTTTTTCGACTTACTATACTATGACTTTTTTGACTACTATGTTTTGTATCACTTTTTTCAACATACTATATTATGACTTTTTTTTTACATACTATACTATGACTTTTTCTTCACTTTTTTCGACATACTATACTATTACTTTTTTTGACAACTATACTATGACTTTTGTATCACTTCATTTGACATGACAAAAAAAGTCATAGTATAGTACTATACTATGACTTTTTTTTGACATACTATACTATGACTTTTTTTATCACTTTTTTCGACATACTATACTATCACTTTTTCTTCAGTTTTTTCGACATACTATACTATGACTTTTTTTAACAACTATACTGTGACATTTGTATCAGTTTTTTGACATACGAAATTATCACTTTTTTGACATACTATACTATTACTTTTTTATCACTTTATTCGACATACTATACCATGACTTTTTTTTGACATACTATGATATGACTTTTTTATCACTTTTTTCGACATACTATACCATGATTTTTTTTCGATATACTATACTATGACTTTTTTTTGACATACTATACTATGACTTTTTATCACTTTTTCGACATACTATACAATGACTTTTTTCGACATATTATACTATGACTTTTTTTATCACTTTTTTCGACATACTATGCTTTGACTTTTTAATCACTTTTTCTGACATACTATGCTTTGACTTTTTTTCACTTTTTCGACATACTATGACTTTTGTATCACTTTATTTGACCTACTATACTATGACTTTTTCTTCACTTTTTTCGACATACTATACTATTACTTTTTAATCACTTTTTCAGCATACTATACTATGACTTCTTTTTATCAATTTTTCGACAAACTATACTATGATTATTTTCTCTTTTTCGACTTTTTTCGACATACTATACTATGACTTTTTTTTATCACTTTTTCGACATGCTATACTATGACTTTTTTTGACATACTATACTATGACTTTTTCTTCACTTTTTTTCGACATACTATACTTTGACTTTCTTCACTTTTTTCGACATACTATACTATGACTTTTTTTGACGTACTATACTATGACTTTTTTTGACATACTATACTATGACTTTTTCTTCACTTTTTTTCGACATACTATACTTTGACTTTCTTCACTTTTTTCGACATACTATACTATGACTTTTTTTGACATACTATACTATGACTTTTTCTTCACTTATTTCGACATACTATGCTATGACTTTTTTGACATACTATGTATTGTATCACTTTATTCGACATACTATACTATGACTTTTTCTTCACTTTTTTCGACATACTATACTATGACTTTTTTGACATACTATACTGTGACATTTGTATCAGATTTTTGACATACTAAATTATCACTTTTTTTGACACTTTTTTTGACGTACTATACTATGACTTTTTTTCACTTTTTTCGACATACTATACTATGACTTTTTTGACATACTATACTATGACTTTTTCTTCACTTTTTTCAACATACTATGACTTTTTTTGACATACATTATCACTTTTTTCGACATACTATACTATTACTTTTTCTTCACTTTTTTCGACACACTATACCATGATTTTTTTCAACTTACTATACTATGACTTTTTTGACTACTATGTTTTGTATCACTTTTTTCAACATACTATATTATGACTTTTTTTTTACATACTATACTATGACTTTTTCTTCACTTTTTTCGACATACTATACTATTACTTTTTTTGACATACTATACTATGACTTTTTCTTCACTTTTTTTGACATACTATACTGTGACATTTTTCTCAGTTTTTTGACATACTAAATTATCACTTTTTTTGACATACTATACTATGACTTTTTCTTCACGTTTTTCGACATACTATACTTTGACTTTTTTTGACAACTATACTATGACTTTTGTATCACTTTATTTGACATACTATACTATGACTTTTTCTTCACGTTTTTCGAATATACTATACTTTGACTTTTTTTGACAACTATACTATGACTTTTGTATCACTTCATTTGACATGACAAAAAAAGTCATAGTATAGTACTATACTATGACTTTTTTTTGACATACTATACTATGACTTTTTTATCACTTTTTTCGACATACTATACTATCACTTTTTCTTCACTTTTTTCGATATACTATATTATGACTTTTTTTAACAACTATACTGTGACATTTGTATCAGTTTTTTGACATACGAAATTATCACTTTATTCGACACACTATACCATGACTTTTTTTTACATACTATAATATGACTTTTTTATCACTTTTTTCGACATACTATACAATGACTTTTTTCGACATATTATACTGACTTTTTTTATCACTTTTTTCGACATACTATGCTTTGACTTTTTAATCACTTTTTCTGACATACTATGCTTTGACTTTTTAATCACTTTTTCTGACATACTATGCTTTGACTTTTTTTCACTTTTTCGACATACTATGACTTTTGTATCACTTTATTTGACCTACTATACTATGACTTTTTCTTCACTTTTTTCGACATACTATACTATTACTTTTTAATCACTTTTTCAGCATACTATACTATGACTTCTTTTTATCAATTTTTCGACAAACTATACTATGATTATTTTCTCTTTTTCGACATACTATACTATGACTTTTTTTTATCACTTTTTCGACATGCTATACTATGACTTTTTTTATCACTTTTGTCAACATACTATACTATCACTTTTTTATCGCTTTTTTTAACATGCTATATTTTCACTTTTTTATCACTTTTGCAACTTACTATAATATTACTTTTTTATCACTTTTTTCGACATGCTATGATTTTTTTCGATATACTATCACTTTTTCGACATACTATACTTATACTATGACATTTTTCGACATACTATACTTATGCCTTTTTTCGATATACTATACTATGACTTTTTCTTCACTTTTTTCAACATACTATACTATGACTTTTTTGACTACTATGTTTTGTATCACTTTTTTCAACATACTATACTACGACTTTTTTTTTTTTTTTACATACTATACTATGACTTTTTCTTCACTTTTTTCAACATACTGTTGCGAGGAGCGAGGAATAGTGGACCCAAACGCAGAGATGAGGCAGGCAGGCAGGAGAAGGTTGTACTCAAAGATTTAATTAACAAAAAACGGCAGTACAGTGACTGGAAAACAAGGGTAAAGATACAAAACGGGAACAAGCTGACGGCACGAGGACACAAACTGACTGGGCAAAGACACAAAACAATCTGATAAGAGGAAAAGGGAACACAAAGGTTAAATACACGAGGTAATGAACAAATGAGGGACAGGTGATACAACAGGTGAAACACATCAGGGCGGGCCAGGGTAATCAACAAAGGCGGGAAACACAGAGAGTAAAACTAGACATGACAAGACAGAAAACAGACTATCAAAATAAAACAGGAAACAGGAACAACAGACAGAAAACATGACATCAACTAAACACAGAAACTTGACACAACCCAAGAGAGAACAGAACACAGGGATTAACCAAAACGTACACAATACAGAATAACCAACAAAAACAGGGAACCTACAGAAAACAAGGAAGCAACAGAAAAGCACAAAACACAAGGCAAAATACAGAAACCATAACAGAAATGTCCAAACCGCAACACATACTATACTATTACTTTTTTTGACATACTATACTATGACTTTTTCTTCACTTTTTTCGACATACTATACTGTGACATTTTTCTCAGTTTTTTGACATACTAAATTATCACTTTTTTTGACAACTATACTATGACTTTTGTATCACTTTATTTGACATGTCAAAAAAAAGTCATAGTATAGTACTCTACTATGACTTTTTTTTTACATACTATACTATGACTTTTTTTATCACTTTTTTCAACATACTATACTATCACTTTTTCTTCACTTTTTTCGACATACTATACTATGACTTTTTTAGACAACTATATTGTGACATTTGTATCAGTTTTTTGACATACTAAATTATCACTTTTTTGACGTACTATACTATTACTTTTTTATCACTTTATTCGACATACTATACCATGACCTTTTTCGACATACTATAATATGACTTTTTTATCACTTTTTTCGACATACTATACCATGATTTTTTTCGATATACTATACTGACTTTTTTTGACATACTATACTATGACTTTTTATCACTTTTTCAACATACTATACAATGACTTTTTTCGACATATTATACTATGACTTTTTTTATCACTTTTTTCGACATACTATACTTTGACTTTTTAATCACTTTTTCTGACATACTATGCTTTGACTTTTTAATCACTTTTTCTGACATACTATGCTTTGACTTTTTTTCACTTTTTCGACATACTATGACTTTTGTATCACTTTATTTGACCTACTATACTATGACTTTTTCTTCACTTTTTTCAACATACTATACTATTACTTTTTAATCACTTTTTCAGCCTACTATACTATCACTTTTTTATCGCTTTTTTTAACATACTATACTATCACTTTTTTATCGCTTTTTTTAACATGCTATATTTTCACTTTTTTTATCACTTTTGCAACATACTATACTATGACTTTTTTATCACTTTTTCAACATACTATACTATCACTTTTTTATCGCTTTTTTAACATGCTATATTTTCACTTTTTTATCACTTTTTCAACATGCTATACTATGACTTTATCACTTTTTTCGATATACTATACTTTCACTTTTTTGACATACTATACTTATACTATGACATTTTTCGACATACTATACTTATGACTTTTTTCGATATACTATACTATGACTTTTTTATCACTTTTTTCGACATACGTTTTCTTTTTTTTCGACATACGCTATTTCTTTTTTTCCGATATACTATTCTATAACTTTTTCGACATACTATGCTAGTATTCTATAACAATCATCAGAAACTTGGTTATTTTATCATAATTTCATTTCAGACAAGTTGGAACATGAGGTAATAAGTTCTGACAAAAGAAGCCAAAAAGATTCATGAATGACTGTACATGGCACACATTTTTATTTTGGATATTGTATTATTAACCTGTAGTTGTGTTAATATGTAGTTGAGTTTTATGAATTTTTGTTTGTTGCAGTGCAGAAAGTATCAAAAAAAATTTCAAAACCATAATGTTAAAATGACTGTGAAGGTGAAATAATGTAAAATACCAACAGAAATCTGAAAATCCTGTTACTATAATACTGTAACACAGGTAGTAGTTAGTTCTTACCATTAATTCGACCTCTCAGTTACCTCTACAATACTTTTTAAGTATGGTAGACTTTTTTTTTAAATTTTTGTTTACCCATTTATTTTACTCTTAAACACAGGTGTAGGTGTCATAGTTCAGCACCTAGCACAGTGGTGTAACACAACAAAAACAATAGTTTTCATAAAAAATACAACATGTACTGTAAGCTTGACAATATGGCCAAAAACTTGGAAGACTTGACAAAGTAAGAAAACATTATATCTTTTAAAAAACTTTTCAGTTTTTAGCGGGAAATTAGCGGGAAAGGAGCTTTATTGTAGGAGGCTCGAAATCAGTTTCAAACCAGATACCAAGTCAAGTACTGTCATTTATGTTTTGCGTTTTTCTTTCCCTTTATCATTACATCCTATGTGAAGACAAATCTTATCTTATCTCTTCCCCAAATAAACAAATTAAGAAAACACCCATATCCACACACTCTTTACATGCTGCACAGTAGGTTGATGTTGCAAATATGGCTTTCATCACATACAGTATGGCCCAAAAGCAGTTTAACCATAAACATGAGAGGAAGGCCAATGAACAAAAAAGGGTATAAAAGGGTGACGTGGTGTACGTGAACTGTGGCTGTCAACTGGACTTGTGAATAGTTTTTTAAAATAATAAATTATCATGAAACATTCTTAGTTGGTTGTAAATATGCCTTCAACTGGCACTTCCTGAGCAGGGGCTTCCTCAACTGATGGCACTGGGGTGTTCAATACCAAATGGCCAATGGTGTTCTTAATTCTCAGTTCAATTATTGCCAGTAAGGTAGAGCATTATAGCATTAGGGACTTCCAAGGTCTCATCTTTTAACAACACAATGTCATATGAGTCCAAGTAAGATTGCTTCCTCTCCTCCACCTGAGAAAAAAAACAAAAACAGATGAGTAGTGTATTAAAATGTCAGAATATGACTATTTAACATGGTAAATATTGGGAGTGTACTATAATCTTAGAGGGTAGATGTGAATGTATTTGAGTTCTGACATTCATCTCAGGGCAGCAGGTACTAAATATTATTGTCCAGCGGAAAAAGTACAAAGTAGGAAAGAGTGCAAATAAACAATTATAAACAATAAAAATGATTAGTTAGGTGCAAAAGAATTGTACACAATGTCATGAATGTAAACAGGTTAATGGTAAGTGTCATAAACTAGTTAACGGTATGGAGACATTGTAAAGACCATGAGAGTGTGAGATTGTATTGACCTTGTCATTGAGGAACCCGATCTTGAGAATGTTTTCCATATCGTGCACCCCGTCAGCCATGGTCAGATCTCCCAGAGAGTCTCCCAGCAGTAGCACATTAGGCCGCGTCCGCAGCTCCTGGAAATGGCCAGTGTTGAGCAGCGCACCTTCCCTTTTGTTGTAGATGTGGATCAGCTCTCCCTTGAAAGCCCTCAACTCTCCCTGTACCAGCAGATCAAGATTCACATACATCAGTTCAATGCCTGGTGTGGAGATCAAATCATAGTTTGTGGTGTGGCTACTCACAGACTCATCAAAATCCATGTAGTTAGAGAAGACTTTGACGTTGGGGTGGAAGACTCCAGCCTGGCGAATAACCTCTTCCAGGATGTCTCCTATTCCAGCAGAGAAGATGAGCAGAGGGATGCTGTGCTCATACAGGTGGTCAAAGAGGAGCTTGTAGCCCTCTCTGTTAAAAAATATCACAAAAATGTCACAGTATTTTTTTTGTAATATAGTATGTCATAGAAAACATCATAGTATAGTATGCCATAAAAAAACTAATAATATAGTATGCCATAACTGTGTCATAAAAAGTCACAAATGTCACAAAATATATCATAAAAAATTCACAGTATATATATATTTTTTATAATATAGTATGCCATAAATATTGGTAATGGGCATAAGCCATAGTATAGTATGTCCTAAAAAATGTGATTAAAAAAGTCAAGTATAGTATATGCCATATGTACAGTGTGCAGTTTATGAACCCATGCTAAAGTTGACTAAAAAGAGGAATAAAAAAATCATCTTTTGGAAACTGATCTTAATGCCTTAATTAAAAAAATGAGGAAAAATCCAACCTTTAAGGACACCAATTTTCTTTGTGAATGAATAATGTATCGTGAATAAATAAATGTTCTTCCTTAAAATACAGGGGGCATAAGTGAGTACACCCCTATGTTAAATTCCCATAGAGGCAGGCAGATGTTTATTTTTAAAGGCCAGTTATTTCATGTATCCAGGATACTATGTATCCTGATAAAGTTCCCTTGGCCTTTGGAATTAAAATAGACCCACATCATCACATACCGTTCACCATACCTAGATAATGGCATGGGGTACTTTCCATAAAATCATCTCTCAATGCAAATCAAACCAGCTATTAGGCTAACTGAAATAAAACCACGCCAATCTCTAGGTATGGTGAAGGGTATGTGATGATGTGGAGCTATTTTAATTCCAAATGCCAAGGGAACTTTATCAGGATACATAGTATCCTGGATCCATGAAATAACTGGCCTTTAAAAATAAAAATCTGCCTGCCTCTATGGGAATTTAACATAGGGATGTACTTACTTATGCCCCCTGTATTTTAAGGAAGAACATTTATTTATTTATGATACATTATTCATTCACAAAGAAAATTGGTGTCCTTAAAGGTTGGAGTTTTCCTCATTTATTTAATTAAGGGATTAAGATCAATTTCCAAAAGATGATTTTTTTTATTATTCCTCTTTTTAGTCAACTTTAGCATGGGTTCATAAACTTATGAGTGCCACTGTGTGTGTGTGTGTGTGTGTGTATATATATATATAAGTCAAAATATTGTATGCCATAAAATGTCAAAAGAAAATTACATTAAAAATGTCACAATTCATTATATGAAAATTGTATAGTATGTCACCAAATTGTCAAATCAATCATAATACAGTATGTCATAAAAAATGAGAAATAAGACTTAAAAAAGCATAGTATTAAATAAATGTTGTAGTCTTCTGACCTCAGCATGGCATCAGACTCCTGCACCACCATGGCCAGCAGGTCTTTCCTAATCTTCT